>NC_045170.1:20223533-20318533 GCF_900700415.2 Clupea harengus | reverse complement strand
TCTTCAGTCCTCTGATATTTAGCCGCAGCTATATTCTAACAATGTGAAGTTGTTTTATAGACGTTTCTTTACAGAGCAGCGTTCATGTTTCACTAGTCTGCAAATACATTTCAGTGCTGTATTTGACAAGAGCATTTCTCTCTCTCTCTCTCTCTCTCTCTCTCTCTCTCTCTCTCTCTCTCTCTCTCTCTTCCAGGTATCTCAGCCAGGTTTCTGTGAGGATATGTTGGTCTCTCTGAGAAAGACACTTGTGAGGCACAATGATAATTTTGCCTCCTCCACCTCCTCCTCCTCCTCCTCCAGCACATGGATGGTATTCTGGAGGAACGAGGGAAAAGCCTGCTCTAATCCGGGGTCATGACCTCCATCAATCCTGTACTTCATCTCTGTATCACAGCTGAGAGAGGCTGCAGCTAAATATAAATTACACCCCACTGAGTGAAGAACTGTGAGTTTTAGGGAAGAAGTTTATATAAGGAGTTTTGCTTCATCACAAGATTAAGAGAAAGAGAGAGGGAGAGAGAGAGAGAGAGAGAGAGAGTAAGGGATGATGAAATGAACAGTGCTAAAGAGAAAGCCGGAAGGAATGGACGATCTGGCAGTTTTACTGCTTTGTTCTCTTAACATCCCTGCCAAGCTGGATCTCTGTGCATCCACAAAGATCTGGGATCTGGGATCTGGGTATCATTTCTTTTATTATATAACGTTTATTATTTTATCGTTTATATTTACTGTGTATACTGTATATTTTAAAGTATAATTTCATCGCATGGATGCACAGGAACTTGCAAACTTGCAAATTCATCACATTATTTTATTTAGTGTTTGCATATGCATATGCATCTGCATCAAGTTATGTGTGTATGTATGAGTCTGTGTGTGTGTGTGTGTGTGTGTGTGTGTGTGTGTGTGGATGCATGTGTGTGTGTAAGTGTGTGTGTGTGTGTGTGTGTGTGTGTGTGTGTGTGTGTGTGTGTGTATGTAGGCTTTGCGCCCCTGCAGTGTTAACTCACATATCATTACCCCCACACAATACACAGCCCCTGTAGAGCAGCTTTGCCAACACGCCAGCTGGCACTGCAGGGTTGAAGATGGTACTGCAGCTAAACACACACACACACACACACACACACACACACACACACACACAGCCACAGAGGGCACTGCCAATGGCGGGCATGGTGCTTCCGATCACCCTCGCTGGGTACAAACACTGTGCCATGACATGGCAATATTCTGAACCAAAATGCCAGAAGCTTCTATCTGAATGTCCAGCCAGAGTGAGAGCTATGCATCCCAACATAGATGTCACCTTACAGCACTATTGAACAGAGACTGACAACACATGCACTAACATGAACTGGAGCTCTACGGACAACACTGTATTTCTGTTGGTACAGTCTGAAAGATAATAATGTGGGTGACGCATTATCATAATCAAACATTCCCAAATATAAACAATCCAGACAGTATTATCTTCACAGATGATTAGTAGAGGTGAGAGAATCAAGGGGGTGAATGACCTGACGTATCCTTGAGTTGCCACGACAACCCCCCTACAGAAAAACAATCATGTCTCCAGCAGTCACGCCACATGGCGATCATGTTGCACAACGTCCTGCTGCAGCACATCAGCAAAAACATGAGATGAGACACGACATGTGGCTAGTACTAAAAAATTGGTCGACTAACTGCATGTCATGTTAAAGGAGCAGTCCTCAATCATGGCGAAAGACTTTTGATATTTGAGCTCAACAGCCAATCAAATACACCCCACCCCCCTCCCCGCAAGGTTGTTGATTGGATGGAATAGTGGGTTGCTTGGTCCGAGCCGGTCTGTTTGTTTCCCATTTACAGAGCCAAGACTGTGCAAACACTGATTTTTTTTTCAGCACACATATACAGCAGACAGCTGGAGGAATGTGAGTAGAATTCGCTTCTTTGGACAAAAAGTATATTGTGTTATAATCAACGACTGATCTTTAAGGTTAAAACTTCACTTTCACAACTACATGTCTAGATAAGTGAAAATTGGTATTGAAATTGGTGCACTTGTTTGAGACTGATGTGAACACTGGGCAGCAGCACAGGCCCAGCCGGTGGCTCTGTTTGCCGTGTCTGAGGGAGTGACACCCGGATCAATACGGCCGCCTCGGGAGCGTGGAGCAGGCTGGCGATTTATGCTCGTTAGAGATCACACGCCAAGCATAAATGATTCATTAATGGAGGGGCATGGCATTCAATTTAGAGCGGCAGAGAGAGGAGGGAAAGCAAGAGGTAGACTGATATAGAGACAGAGAGAGAGAGAGAAAGAGAGAGAGAGAGAGAGAGAGAGAGAGAGAGGGAGGGAGGGAGGGAAGGGATGAGATAGAGGTGTTTGTTGTCAGGGGTGCAGATTATTTTGTTCAGGAGTGCATGACCAGGTTTGAGTGTTTACTTCCGTCAAAACAACAGCAAATAAATCAAAGCCATCGGCATCCCTGGACTATTATGTGCAAAATTGAACAAGTCATTTCCAGATTAAATGGTTACCTGAAGAAGAAGAAGATGGATGATGAACAGGATCATGATAATGGGAATGTTATGATTAAGAGGGAGAGGGAAGATGAAAAACAAGAAAGGTAGAAGGAAAAAAAGAATCAGAAGAAGAAACAAAGCTGTTGATTGAATGATGATTGATTGATAATGATGATGGTGATGATGATGATGATGGTATGGTAAGAGAGTAGAAAATCACAGAGAAAACAGAGAAACTGAAAAAGAGAAAATACGAGGAACCAAAATAAAAAGAACAAAGAAGAGAAACCTAGAAAGCGGAACAGGGGTGAAGCTGGGACAGAAAGAGCAAGTTTGTGTGTGTGTGTGTGTGTGCGTGTGTGTGTGTGTGTGTGTGTGTGTGTGTGTCTGTGTGTGTGTGTGTGTGTGTTTGTGTGTGTGTGTGTGTGTGTGTGTGTGTGTGTGTGTGTGTGTGTGTGTGTGTGTGTGTGTGTGTGTGTGTGTGTGGCAGTGTGTGATGAAGGGTGAGGAGCTGAGTGTGTATTTTCCCATCCAAATGAGAACCAGACCCTGAGCTGCTCCACTTCATTTAATGCCCATTTAACACTCCCTCACCCTTAATGGAGCTCATTCACTCTCCCTGCCTTTCAGGATCTTTCCCTTTCTTTCTCTATATTCACTTATTTCCCAACCATCTCTCTTTCCCTCATCCCTTTCTCATTTTTTCTCTCACTCACACTTTCAATATCTCTCGTTTTGTCCATCCATGCACACACCCTGTCTTTTTGTCCACAAATGCACTCTCTCTCTCTCTCTCTCTCTCTCTCTCTCTCTCTCTCTCTCTCTATCTCTCTCACTCACTCACTCACTGTTGCACCTGCCTTGTACTCCCCTGCTGCTGGTAAAGTGGTAGGGTGTGCTGTTGAGATGCTGAAAACACACACACACGCACATACATCTGCATTTTTTCTCTTACATGCACAATGTAATTTTCTGCCAAAAAGGCTGACCCAGGTGCCCAAGAATATTCTTGTCTTTATCCACCCCAACAACATCTTCGCACACAAACACACACGCACACACACACACACACACACACACACACACACACACACACACACACACACACACACACACACACACACACACACACACCACTAAAAGCCTCCATCAAGCCCTGTTATTACTCCATACAAAAAGGGAAAAAAGCATAGCAAAGCGTGCAGTTATGTCAGGACCATAAAGCCAGATGGAGGGCCATTAGGCTACAGCACACATACACACACACAACCACACACCAGCATGCACACACACACACATACACACACACATCTTTCGCGCATACCTTCTTTTCTTGGTCTCCTCCTTCCAAGAAAAGAGCGTCCCCACCCACCTCTCTCCTGACAGCTTTAGTGCATGTGATGCGTGTGGTTTGCGTCGGCTAATGGCGCGTCTCCACATCGCTGCCTCTCAGCATCTTTTGTGCGTGTTGTTCCCCCTTATTTTTTCTCCGCCATCACGCTCGAACGCCTATCGGTTCAATTACGGCACGGAGCTGGCACCCAATTGAGTAACGCAATCACGCGGAGATCCGCCTATACCGTTGGGGCCGCCCGACGTACCACCCCGTGATCCGTCTGGTGATTCATTCTGTTTTAGCTCATTTATGTGCCTTGCTGTTACTGCAGGGAGGGTATATTTAGAACAATGATTATGTCCTGCTTTGATGTGCCACTGTGTCGTGATTTAACCCCTCCCACCCCACACCTCTCAAGGCCAGGTCAGCAACACACGTCTTGAGTGAAGAGACAATAGGAATGGGCAAAACAGGAATAGGTTTGTGTGTGTCTGTGTGTGTGTGTGTGTGTGTGTGTGTGTGTGTGTGTGTGTGTGTGTGTGTGTGTGTGTGTGTGTGTGTGTGTGTGTGTGTGTGTGAGAGAGAGGAAGTGTGTGTGTGTGTGTGTGTGTGTGTGTGTGTGTGTGTGTGTGTGTGTGTGTGTGTGAGAGAGAGGAAGTGTGTGTGTGTGTGTGTGTGTGTGTGTGTGTGTGTGTGTGTGTGTGTGTGTGTGTGTGTGTGTGTGTGTGTGTGTGTGTGTGTGTGTGTGTGTGTGATGTGAATCCATGAGTCATGAGAATATGAGTTTAAAAGTGTGTCTCTGATTGGTGTGTCTCTGATCCACTCGGTCTGTGCTTCAGATAAGTGTGTGTTTGTCTGGGTTTCATGTGTCTGGGTTAATCATGTGAAACAGGTGGATTTCTATTTCTGTTTGTAGTGTGAGTGTGTGTGTGTGTGTGTGTGTGTGTGTGTGTGTGTGTGTGTGTGTGTGTGTGTATGAGAGAGAAAGAGAGAGAGAGTGTGTGTCTGTTTGTCTTTGTGATCATGAGAACTGTAATTAACTAGATATTATGCAGTATTAGGCGGTCCTGAATGTATTCACAAGACGGATTGGATGTGTATGAGTGTGCTGTCTCTGTGTGTCTGTGTGTTCATGCTACTGTGCATGTGCACGTGCACGTGCGTGTGTGTCTGAGTGTGTGTGTTATCGTCTCTGTTTGTTGTTGTTATCGCCCTGTGCGTCTGAGTGTGATGTCTCGTCTGTGAGCGACGCGGAGACACTCTGGACGAACAAACGAACATGGCCAGCCTCAGGCCACCCGCAACAGAGGGAACACACCCTTCACTGACAACTCACACACCCTCTCACCACTTCCCCCCTCCAGGACTCAACCAGGCCAAGAATAGACACCAGGAGCAGAGGAGGAGGAGGAGGAGGAGGAGAGAAGGGGGTGAAGTCTTGAGGAGGAGAGAGACAGGAAGAAATTTATAGAGAGAGGGTACTGAAAAAGGGAGGGAGAGGAGGAGAGGAGACAAAGAAAAAGATACTAAAAGAAAGGGGGAAAGAGGGAAAGAAAGAGAGAAAGAAATATAGAGGAGGGGGATGTAGGGGGATACAAAGTCATGCCAAAAAACACAGAAAGAGAGAGGACGAGAGAGAGATAGAGAGAGAGAGAGGCAGAGAGAGAGAGAGGAGTAATGTGTGGTGACATAAATAGATGGGCAGTGGGAGTGAGACAGTGGCAGAGGAGATGACATGGCCCAGTGTGAACCTCACAGCCACCCAGAGATAAAAGGCCACTGCAGGCACGAAACGCTGCACGTCAGGACCTCACAAATGAGCCAAGCCATCAAGACACGGGGACGGAGAGGGGGAGAGGGGGAGAGGGGGAGAGGGGGAGAGGGGAGGGAGCAGGTGATAAACGCCATGAAGGAGCATGCTGGTTTTACAGCAGGGGGAGGCACGCGCCCGAGTGTGTGTGTGTTTGTCGGCCGCAGGACACACAGCTGCTTCAACGACGAGAAGCGCCACAGCGCTCAGCTGACAGCGAGACCTTTCACATCCACAGCTGCCACAAACACACACACAGACACACACACATTTTAACTCATAGACATAGAATCCAGATCCACTGATATTAATACCTTTCCAAGGACATCTTCTATCTCTCTCTCTCTCTCTCTCTCTCTCTCACTCTCTATCTCTCACACACACACTCAGAGAGGTAAATTATAGTTCCCAGCGCTCTTATGGAGGCGGCCACAGTGGCACAATGTGTGATATGGCCTGACATAGCAGCTACCAGTGGCACAATGTTTCACATAGCAGCTACCAGTGGCATGGCAGATCTAGAGATTTGCTTTCCTCATGGAGCAGCAAGGCTGGCAGGAGAAAATAGCATGTTGTGTCTCTGGAGCCTCCCGCGCACACTTAAGTGCTGTGACATGCAGCGTTGACTACTCTCACAACAACAACACACATTACGCTTTATACAGGAGAAATGACTCTGCAGCATAAGTATAGATTTCAGTGCTTTAAAACCCTTAGACATCCATTCTCTCTCTCTCTCTGCAACTTTCTCTCACTCTCTTTCTCTCTCTCTAACTCTCTCTCTCACTTTCTCACACACATTCTCTCTTTCTCTAACACATACACACTCTCTCTAACTCTCTCTCTCTCTCTGTCAGAGTGCATGCTGAGAGTGACTGGACAGAGTGAGTGTGAGTTCATCACCCGCTGTGGCATGAAAAAGTGTTCTCTATTTTCTTACTTTTTTCTTCTCCTTTTCTGTGTATATATTGGATTGTGTGTTAGAACAGAACCATTTGATAATTTTGTATTCTAGGGGTCGCCAGCAACCAGTGTTAAAACTAGGAGCCACGAGGACTCGGAGGCTCTGGACTCGGAAGTCTATAATACACTTCCGCGTCGCCACAGAATTAAAGTGGTGTTGGGAATACGTGCAGATGAATGTAGTGTAATGGTAGGTAATATTCTTGGGCAGGAGTGCGAGCCAGCTGCGTCCTGGACAAACAATGCCATTGTTCCTTTTATGAGCACTACAGACAAAGCCAGGGTTTGGTGTAGTGTGTATAATGGTTACTGGCTGGGTTATTCTGGTCCTATCTCTCTCTACTGCTAAGGCAGTGACAATATCAATGATGAGTTGCTGGCTAGGGAATTATCTAGGTATGGCAAATTGGTTTCTCCCATTAAAAAAACACCATTTGGACCCAAATCAGAGCTTGTGAAGCATGTTGTGTCTTTCAGATGAAACGCTCTAAAAAAAATGCTAGGTTGAAAACAACCCAAAATGCTTTGGCTGCAGGAAAACGGGACACACTGTTCGCGCTGGTCCCAGAAGGGGAGAGAGTGGTGAAAATACTGATGCACACTGTGATGCAAATAATCGTGTTGAAATGCCTGATGCAGAAGCACAAAGGGCCAGTCAGGCCACCGGGAGGGAGAGGACCGTGAGGCTGGAGCACAGCAGGTAGAGGTCGAGCTTACCTCCACTTCAATGGCTCATGAATTCACAGAAAACTCCAACAACCCTGTGTCAACTGAAACTGTTATTTCACAAGTTATTTGGTGATATACAAGTTAGTCCCTTTGTTAGTGATACATTAATCCAATAATTATGAAGTTTGTAACCAAAATCAACAATCTATTGAAAAACAACGATAACAAAATGGCCTAGATGAATAAAGTAATTGATTGCTTCCTACTTTTTTCCTCCTCTCTCTTGTCATGAATAATCTTCATATAGCTACTCTAACTTTCTCTTGTCATGAATAATCTTCATATAGCTACTCTAACTTTAAACGGAGCAAGGGGAAGCTGAAGCCAAAGGGTGGCTGTTTGGGTTTGTGAAGCAGAAACAAATAGATGTTTTATTTGAACAAGAAACACATAGTGATGAGGAAAATCAATCAGCCTGGGAAAAATAATGGGATGGTCTTGTTGTTTGAAGTCAGAATAATTCTCTCAGTGGTGATGTCATTATCTTGTTCCCCCTGTGGCTTTCCAAACTACTCTTATACAGCAGAAAACATTGTAAAGGGTACAACCCTAAAAGTCAGGGCGCACTTTCAAAACTCTGTCTTTAATTTCATCTGTGTGTGGATGGAAAAAAGGAAACTTCTCTGAAAGGCTTGAGGATCCACCTGCACAGCAGGACAGGGGCCCCGCGTGGAGCACTGCTTGTTAAGAAGCAGCTCAAGTCAGTTGGTTGAAGTTCAGCAGCAGGTCGAGCACCAAAGGCACACTTGCACAGAATGGTGCGCATCATGCAGCTGGCCAACAGCAAGGACAAACCAAGCAGCTAAAAGGAGGATTTGTATGTAACAGTGAGAGGATTGGCCAATGTGGGAAGTCCCCATTCAATAGCACAAGGAATCACATTGAACCACATATGCCTTCACAAAGAAAATTATTACAAATTATAGAAGCGCATGGTTAAAGTGACAGGAATCACATTGAACCGCCTGTGCCTTCACGCAGTAAATTATTACAAATTATAGAAGTGCATGATTAAAGTGACAGGAATGACATTGAGCAGCATATGCCTTCACACAGAAAATTATTACAAATTATTGTAGCACATGATTTAAGTGAGCGCATGAAATTGAGTGAGACGGTATACACATGGACTCATATATGGGCTAATTCTGTCTCCCTTGCAAGCTTCTTCAATTGTTTGTTTGTGTGTTTGTACCTAAATATTATCAGGGATTGTTGTGTAGTTCCGGTTAGTTTTTCCGACTAAAGTTTAGTAATGTGGTCTGTCGCCGATGAGCTGCCAGAGCAGTTCTTGCCCTTCCCGAAAAAAGTGATCTCCGTGACATGGCGTCCAGTGGCGTAGCTTGCCTCAGACAAGGATAGAGTATTATCAAGTACTGGCCACTTGGCCGGGGAAGGTCTTGGAGGAAGTTAGTAATTTTTTTACTCATTCATTCATTAATTCATTCATCAGTCCTATGTCAATATATGACATATCGTTGATTCAGGATATATTAGATGTATCTAAAGTTTTTTGGATTAAACACATTGACCAAGCAAAACCATGTTGAGCATAATTGTCTTTGGAAAACTCTTCATGCATTTGGTTTCAGTTGAAATTTCATTAACAAAATTAAAGTGTGCTGCACAGTGGCTTATGTGCTTATTTGAAAGTTTTTAGGGGGGAGAGACAAGGATGGACATGGTCAGGTATTCTCTATACCTTGCCTATAGAAACCTTAATACAAAGGTTTCGAAATGATTTAAAGGGGATATCCATTCCAAACTGCAAAGACTATTAGCCTTTCAGTTTATGCTAATGACATAATCTTAATGATTAGTGACACAGGTACTTGGATTAAAGTCTCTTTTTGAAACGGTTTCTTCTGGTAACATTAACTGATCAAAAGGTGATGCTTTTTCTGTTGGGCAGAGTGTTTGCCAAGTCTGCCAGGGGGTTTAGCGTGGACAGGTTTTTTTCTTGGAGATGACAGTTTTGTTGAGAAGAATTGGGATGGATTGGATTTCTTGAAAAGGCAAAAGGGTGTAATTTAATGTATGAGGCTTTCTTAAAATCCTGCCTGGTCACTTTTGGGCGTTTAGTGGATGTGGCTGGTTTACCTTTTCCTAATTAATAACAATGTTTAAACTTTAGTTCAATGCATATTGTATGTCATGTTTCACAAAGCTGGTGTTAAAATTCTGAACCAGAAAGGATTCAATCAGAAAGTTGACAGCCTTTGGCACAGTACTTGGGCTGGGTAAGGAGGTAAAGCCAGAGTGGAGAGCCCTTTATTTGTCACTGTTAGCCAAAAGAATTAGGGACCTACAGTGATGAATTTTACATTGAATTACTGCTGTCAATGCTTTTATTTAAAAAAAAATGTATTTCTATTTTAAGTCCTGAAATGAACCAAGAATGTCCCATTTGTTTTGAAAGAGAAAACATTGTATTGTTCTAGACTGATTGCATTTTTTCAAGTATTGGAGAGACTTAGAGACAGTATGTTAAAAGGCACAGATTTGTGGGTCAGCTGCGTAACTTCATTCTGGGTCAAGTGGAGTAGAAAGAACAAGTTTGAGCAAGGACAGGTTCAGGATGTTCTAATGGTCTGTGCAGCTCTGATTAAATCTAGGCTCCTTGTAAATTTTTGCTTTGATAGAGCAACTGAAACTATCAAAAATGTTTGAGAGTATTTGGTGTTTTAAAGATGTTTATGTTCAGAGGGATTTTAAGTGCAAACTTACACGTGCACTTGTGCGCATAAACACACATGCATACACAAACACACACAAATGCATACACAAACACACACACATGCATACACAAACACACACACACATGCATACACAAATACACACAAACCATCATAATAATACAATTATAATTTATAATTTGTCTGCTGTACCCTCAGAGTATCCTGGCATACAGTGGCATAACAAATCAGGTTTGCCAGTGAACAAACACACACAGTCATGATTTGTGTCAGCCAGGGAGGGTAAGTGTGTGTGTGTGTGTGTGTGTGTGTGTGTGTGTGTGTGTGTGTGTGTGTGTGTGTGTGTGTGTGTGTGTGTATGTAGGGTATTTAAGTACATTTAAGTGCATGCCTACTGTCTTGTGGGATTGTATATATACAAACATAATGTGTGTGTGTAACAAATGTTAATGTGTGCCCTTGTATTTGTGTATGTGTGTGTGTCCCCTCTGACTAAGTGCTCTATCTTTGACAGGTAGTTTATGCTTGCCATTACTGTCCTTGCACATTGCAGCCCACTCCAAAAGTGACATCATTTCGGCTAGCGCTTGGTGCGCCTTGGTGTCGTTTCCACTGTTTGGGCTGGCACATTCACAACATGGACACCTACAAGATGAAGGAACACTTGCTTTGCTAACTTGACTGATAAGGTGTTTGATTCCTTGTTCTCTGGCACACAACCATTTATTTTCACAGTTTTTGAACTTGTTCTTTTGTTTAATGTTTTTGTATTTGCAAGCTAGCATGCGTGGTTTACTGTCTTGCCTGATGAAGGCCTGAGGGTCAAAACTTCAGATGTAACGTCTTTTCCTGATGAAAACCGCTGGACATAAACAGGTTTTGTTGGTGACTAGCAATGAACACAAACACTAACCAGGAACCTTTAGAACCCGTCCAGTTAAATTCACAAATGAATATTGGTGATACAGATTAACTGTTTTAGCATATAGTTTGCTGTGCACATTCCCTCTTCTTTGCTGTTTCCAGCGGTTAAGATGGCATTGTTCTCGCCAGCCACACCTAGCTGTAGGAGAGGAGTGCAGCAAGTCAAACACGCCTCTAGCGGTAGTATAAAATGTTATGCCGGGGTGTTGGCGCATGTGCCCAATGACTATTACGTCAAGCATAATGGCGGACACACACACACACACGCACACACACACTTTGTCAACTACACTCACTCAAAAGCTCCACTTAAACCACTTTGACAGGTCTTGTATCTTAAGCAGCTAAGAATAGAGACTAAAAAATAAAACCAAGAACTCAGAAAAGACACCCTCCACACCCAGTGAGTCCACAAAGGCAGTGACTCAAGCCTCTTTCAAAACAGGAGCTATTGAGCTATTACAGGAGGTGTCTGTTCATGTGGGGTCACACAGCACTGTGGTCATGCTAGTTAATGGTGTCAGGAAGGAACTCTGCCCAGCACAAAAGAGAGCAGTCATGTGTAAAAACGCATTTAAACGTCGCCGTCCGCCATTCGTGTTATGGATTATACCTCAAGGAGACAGCTAGTGTTATATTGAAGCACTGAGGTGAAGACACATCTGCACACAAACACACACACACACACACTTCATTTTGGTATCTAGGGATTCTCAGAAAACTGTAAAGTATACTGTCACTCTCAGACACACACGCACACGCACAAATACACACACACACAAACAAAGACAGGCAGTGCCTGCCTGATGCTACTTTCGGATGACCCTTTTGCTGACCTCCCGCTTCGGTCCATCGATCCACACACCGGCTGGAACACACAGCAGCAGCCCATATTGATTTTTAATGACACATCTTGACTGGTGAGGGCTAGACTAAACACACACCGGTGCGACTCAAGCGTCCTCCTCTGGTACACGCCTACACTCCGTGTCGGCTCTTCCTACCTGGATTGTTCAGCCACTAATAATAGGGAACATGAGCTGGGATTAGACTGTTGCGAGACGGGTTAGTTTTACCCCTTGTGTTGTTGCAATGGTAATCCTGCTCAGTATGAGACTATGTGTTGCTGGGATGGTAATCCTGCACTGTGAGAGAAGAACCCCAGGGTCTGCCAGCTCTCAGCAGGGCTGACTTCACCTCACCTGGGCGTAGTTTTACTCGGCTACCACAACAACAGCTCAAGTCACCCGGTTCGCCTCAATTAGGTCTGCACTGACAGCGGGCTGCCACATAACTTCAGCGACCACGGAGCACAACTCCATTTGTTATTTTTATACAGTGAATGTGAAAATATGAATATGAGGGGTCAAGGCGTCCTTGCTCGGTGCTAATTCCACAGTTAATGCTCTCTGCTGAAGCTCTGTCGGCCATGACGGATACGAACAGAGAGGGTCTGAGCACTTCAGTCATGGGCACATTGTGCCTGATTCACGAAGGAGGAGAAGGGAAAAAATAAGAACCATGTTAAAGTTGTCATTTTTAAACTGTATTATTCCTGACTGAGAGTGTTAACTGTGGTTAATTCCTTGCTAAGGTGACGTGGGTGTAGTGCACACAGCAGAGGAAGCCTGCTGACTACATCACACAGATGACTTCTTCATTTAGGGGCAGACGTACCAATATGCGCCCATTTTAGGAGTAATTCCGTCACAATGTGCGCCTCGAAACACAGAATGCACATGGCTCAAATTGATTTCTGCCTGCTGCAGGTGCACAGAATGACAAGTAGTGCTTTTCTGTAAAAGTGTATAAATCAATGTATATAATTGAAAACAATAAGAAAAGTAATAAAGAAAGATAAGAAAAAGCAATCATGTTGATGAAGCAAAACTGATGATGTTATAATATATATAAGTATAAGTATAAGTACATATAATAATGCATATTAATGGCGTGTGCTTAAGTGTTCAGTTTCAGTTCTCTGCTTAAGTGATGAGGATGCAGTGGAGGATGCAGTGGAGGATGCAGTGGAGGGAAGTCTGGCTGGAACCCAGGGCTCATTCTCAGCAGGCGGAACATGATTTAAAAATAATACAAAATCTGATTATGAATATCAAAACTGCTGACAGGGGAGCACAGCAGGCATTTAAAGCCTGTTTTTTAAATGTCATATTCATGTGGAGAAAGAAACAATAGCGTTGAAAATCCCGCTGTCAAAGAGGATTTCAGAACAATATGTTCTTCTGTATCTTGGATGATTTGGAGTTGCCTGGCGAGGAGGATTTGTGGGGGGTTGGTTGGGGGGTGGGTGCTGGTGATAAAGGGCATTGGTGGCAGGGGGGGTGATATTTTTGGAGAGGCTCCCTCCCTTGCTCTTGCTCTCTCTCTCTACCCCCTCTGCTTTCTCTCTCTCTCTCTCTCTCTCTCTGTCACTCTCAGAGGCATCTAAATTTAGAAGAGTTCCTCTTCAGTGTTTAGAACCCTGCTGTTCATTAGAGGTACCCGCAGAACACAGGCCCTCAGAGGAACAGCACACACACACACACACATACATACACATACACACACACACAGACACACCTGCACTGCGTTTACACACATACGCACACACACCTGCACCGCGTTTATACACATACTTCCTAACACACACACCTGTACACTTACACCAAACACAGATACAGACACATACACTTACGCACACACACACACACACACTAACAGCCAGCTCTTTCTGACAGGCTCGGCATCAGCTGTGCATTAATCTAAGACCTAGAGGAGGAAGAGGAGAGGGAGGAAGAGGAGAGGAGGAGAGAGAAAAGCGCAGGAGGGAAAGAAACGATGGAGGTAGGGCAGGATGGTGGGAGTCGCCATGGCAACCGAGCAGGGGCGGGCACCCGGGAGGAGATCCAGTGTCGGAGGCTCCAGCACAGGCTTCGAGGTGCCATGCCGCACCGTGGCAGCGCGCAGCTTGCCCGTGTGCCAACCGGGTCGGAGCTGGCAGAGATGCCAGGTGATGAGGTAAGGCCATAATTCTCTCTCTGTTGTTCCCTCTCAGGTCCACCACTCTCTAATTAGCTCCTTCACTTCCTCTCCCAACATTTTCCAAATTCAGATTCAGCTTTATTGGCATGCCCGTTCATGTACAGTGTTGCCAAAGCAGAGTGTTACATTCAAAACAAAACAACAACAACAACAAAAGAAAAAGAAACAACAGAGAAACAACAATGACAACAATACTCTCCTTCTATCCTTCCCTCTCCCTCTCTCTCCTTTTTTCAGCCTCTCACTCACTCTCCCTCCCTCTCTCACTCTCTCTCCCTTTCTCACTCTCTCACTCACGCTCTCTCACTCCCTCTCTTACTCTCTCTCCATTTCTCACTCTCTCTCTCACTCCTTCTCTCTCACACTGTCTCTTACTCCCTCTCCATCTCTCTTTTCTCACTTCCTCTCCTTTTCTCACTCACTCTCTTTCCATCTGTCTACCTCTAGTTCTCCATTTCTCTCTATTCTCTACTTTTTCTCTTTCCATCACTCTCCTTCTAGCCCCACACACCCATGGTATCTATCCACTTGGGCAATTGTCCACTCTTTCCCTATACTGTAAATCACAGCCCCTCCCGTCCTCTTCTTCCCACTTCAGCTCCTGCCACCCCTCCCCTTCCATATCCCCACTTCTTCTCCCCCCTCTCCTTTCCCTCATATTCCCCCACTCCCCTCTAAATGCCCTACATCCATTAAGTTAAGGGGCACAAAAGTTGTTGGCCATCATCCCACCATGAGCCAGCCCTGTAGAAGAGGGTGCATAACTGGCAGTAACTGCCTGGCTGATGACTTCTCCGGCACTGCATTGGATCTTAAATGGCACTTCTTGGCCGCATGCCAGCCAAACAGCTGCTGACTATGGGGAGGGTTTGGCCCCGGTGTGGCCCAGTTCTGGCATAACCTACCCTGGCAGCTGTCTGCTTTCCCTCTCCAGCAAGGCTGGAGTCCACAAGCCATAGCAGAGGATGGATGACAGAGAACAGAGGTACACTGGGGCAGGATAAGGATGGAGGGATATGCCAATGACTCAGATAGGGGGAATAGTGGTGCCTTGATGACCTCTTGATCCTAGACACACACACACACACACACACGCACACACACACACACACAAACACACACACACACACACACACACACACACACACATGCATACACACATACAACTGCCGCACACACACACACACACACACACAAACACACACACACAAACACACACACACACACACACACACACACAGACACGCACAAACACACACACACACACACACACACACACACACACACACACACACACACATGCATACACACATACAACCACACTACAAAGTCAGACATAAACACTCACACACACACACATGCACACACACACATACACACATGCATGCACACACATACACATACACACATGCATGCGCACAGACTCACACACACAGACACACAGACACATACACCTATGTGGCCGCAATGTGTGCCCTGCAGGGAGGGTTCACACAGATGACAGTTCCCAGAAAAGGTCATCCTATTTAGGGGGAGAATACGGCACAGAGACACAGGTGACCACACACAGGATTCTGGGAGGTGTGTACACAGGACGTGGGGGAGACAGAGAGAGACGGAGAGAGAGAGAGGGAGAATAGGAGATAGAAAAAGAGGCAGGCAGGGACAGAGAAAATGGGAGAGAGGGAGAGGTAAAGAGACTTAGAGAGGAAGAGAGAGGGGAAGAGTGAGAAAGAGACAGATAGATAAGGGGGGAATAGAAAAAGCAAAATGGAGACAAAGATAGAATGATAGATAGAAACCATGAAGAAAAGAGGGAGTAGGTATGAGACGGAACAAATGAAAGAATCCTATTATGTGGAGGCAAATCACATGAGATGGGAGGGTGAGATGTCTTTGAAAATAGGATGACATTAAAGAAGAAAAGACGAAAATAACAAATGGGAGGAACAGAAAATAGGTGCTGGGGAACAGACTCGAAAGTACTACCTCGCCCAATTCCTCTCTCTCTTTCTCCCTCTCTCTCTCCCTTACTCATTCTCTCTCCCTCGCTCTCCCCCTCTCTCTCTCTACTGTAGCAGCCAGTCCCCCATGGGTGTCTTTGGCATGTTTACCCATCTGAGAGGCTGGCCTGTGCTGGTCTGCTCTGCTGTGCTGTGCAGAGTGGGCGGGTGGGTTAGCGTTAGCTACTGTGAGTGCTAGAGGCAGGTGGAGAGGGAGCTGAACGCTGAGCCGCAGCTCAACCCCATCTTTCAACACAGCACGCCTGTAATTACCCTACAGGGCACCAGGCAGAAGGTGAGCGAGTAGAGAGTAGAGAAAGAATGAGAAGAGAAAGAGAGAGATGGAGCGTGAGAAAGACAGAGAGGAATATAAATAGAGAGACAGAAACAGAGAAGAAAAACAGAGAAGAAAAACAGAGAAAGAGAGAAGGGGCTGATCGAATGAGTTGCAGAGAGAAAGGTAATGAGTAGATACGACAGTGAGAGAGGGAGAGAGGGAGAGAGAGAGAGAGGTAAAGGTCATAAGGAGGCAGAAGAAATGACTTCTAGGGACTCCTGAGGAAAGAAAAAAACAACCGCGAGGTCACACTCTCTCAGAACTCCCACCTCAGGAAGCACTGGAGCCAGCAGAGACAGCCAGGCTCCGAGGAGCCGCGCGCGCCAAGCTTGTGTTGCATTATTGAGCTATAAACACTAAATCCCACAACTCTCAACGGCCATGACTCACTCCCTCACACACACACACACTCATCATACAGCATTTGAAGGCAGGGTAGGCCATTTATTTTAGAACCCTTTTTTGTTTTATTTCTTGAAATTGTCTTTACATTCCGCCTGAGTGGCCAGAGTCTTTCACTATGGAATTAGAATAGTTTCAAAATTCATGTCATGTGATTCATTTATTCACAGACCAACGAACGTGCATTTACAAATCGCTCACCATTTGTGAACATCCCTGCATTTATTTGTGAATCGTGTGACATTTATTTGTGAATTTTGACATATAGCATTTGGCAGGGAACAGTGCCGCAAAAACTCTCTGTTCAAAACCAATACCTACAACAGCTTCCACTGCTAAACAAAAGCAAGAAAAGAAAGACAGAAGTAGAAAAGGCAACAACCAAATGAGGTTGGATAAAGCAAAAGGTCAAACCCAAATCAACATGGCTTTTTGACAATAATAATAAATGTTTTCTGGAGTCCAGAGTGCCATGCCGTGCTGTCAGCAGTTGCCAAGGACAAGCATTGTGTAGAGCAGATTAGGAAGGGCTGTGTCTGTGTGTATGGATTCCATTTTCTGTAGCTCGTTAGATGACAAGGGTGTGACTAGAGCCTCAATGAGTATAGGCTCAGCTCCAGCTGAGTAATCCTGCTATCTGGCAGTTAACATAAAGAGCCACAACCTAGCTCTTCAACCCAACACAGCCCCAACCAGTCAGGAGTTAACTTGTTAGTTCAGACACGCCCCCTAGCGGGAGCATCGGCGCAACCGGGCTGATAACATCTTAATTACGTGCATGTAGCCACAAAAATAAAAAACATTTTACCATAAACAGACTTTTTTTCTGAAAAAGCACTAAAACTGCCACAGGCACACGTAATATCAAATGCCTGTGTTCAACAGTTCATTAGAAACGACCAAAAGAAAAACGTGGTGTGCCCCCTGCTGTGCCCCACCCCCTGACGCCTCCTCAAACTAATCGTCCATTTAAACATGCTATCTTTGCCAAAATGTCTTGTTATCTGCCATGAAAAAATCGTTATCTATCCAAACAACTAAATGATGACACTGAATAGTTTACCTGAGGATATTATTGTGGTTTATTTATGTACTCACATCACAGCACAAAACATGCCTCCATTTCCCATATCATATGATCTCAATCTTCTCGAGCTCCTCGTGGCCATGACAAATATATATTTTTAAAACATACCTGAATAATCAAAGCCATATATCTCTTTACGAAACTGTGTAGTTTTTATTGGCCACAGTACATTTTATTCCTTGTTCTACCGTAATTTTCATGTCTAGTGCCCACAAACCAACCACTTCCTGTAACAGATGACCGCATTCAAAATGCCTGTTTCTCCAATCCAGTTACTACAAACTGATTGACACATATTCTATCCAATAGTACTCATTCTCATGTTTACAATGGTATGCCCATTGCCTGTCTTTGAATAATATTACGGTGTGATTGGTCCACGCGTAACCGAAGGTTCTCTGGTGCGCTTTCCATGCGCCAGAGAAGTCATTCCGAGCACAGGCTTTGCGCATTCAACACAAAACGTGGAGTTTGCCCATGGACACAATTGGAACAGCTGGATTGTGTCCTAGACATGACATGTAAGTATCTATATCTGCATTTATGTTTTCAGACACGCATAATACTATTAGTATGCACTTTGGTATGTTCTCACAATATTGGCTTGCCTATGTATTTTTCTGGCAAATTAGCCAGCCTGCTAGCATGCTCGCTAAAGTTAGCTACATGGTATTTTTGCTGTGTTGTGTGCTCGTAATGTAAACTATGTAAATACATATCTGTATGGATGGTTTCACACACGCATAATACTATTGGTATGCATTTTTGTACGTTTCCAAATTATTGGCTTGCCTATGTATTTGTCTGGCAAATTAGCAAGCCTGCTAGCAAGTTCGCTAACGTTAGCTACATGCTATTTTTGCTGTGTTGTGTCCTGATGTAAACTATACATGTCTGCATGTATTCGTTCACACACGCATAATACTATTAGCATACATTTTGGTATGTATGGCATGTTATATTTCTCCTGTTGTGTACTCTCTATGTCTGCATCTTTCTTGTTTTTAGTTGCATATTGTGTTTGGTTATTTTACAATGTCTTTATTTTTTTTGCTGGATTGCTGAGTTGTTTGTAACATTTGCCAATTGATTTATTTTTTCCAGAGAGATGTCCCTGCAGGAGATGCATCTGTCCGCTCCCCACTCATTTCATCTCATCTGAACAGATCTCATCTCATCAGAACAGAACTCATCTCATCTTAACCCTCCACACCCACACCCCACTACACCACCACACACCTCCACACACCACTACACACCTCCACACACCACTACACCCCTCACACCACACTCAAACACACACCTCCACACACTACACTACCACCCCCACACCACTACACCTCCACACACTACACACACACACACTCACACCTCCAACGCCTCCACACACACTACACCACCTCCACACACCACTACACACCTCCACACCCCACTACACACCTCCACACACCACTACACCACCTCCACACCCCACACACACCTCCACACACCACTACACCACCTCCACACACCACTACACACCTCCACACCACTACACACCTCCACACACCACTACACACCTCCACACACCACTACAACACCTCCACACGCCTCCACACACCTACCACCTCCCACCACAACACTCCACACCCACTACACCACCTCACACACTACACACCTCCACACACCACTACACACCTCCACACACACACCACCTCACACACACTACAACACCTCCACACGCCTCCACACACCACTACACCACCTCCACACACCACTACACCACCTCCACACACCACTACACCACCTCCACACCCACTACACACCTCCACACACCACTACACCACCTCCACACACCACTACACCACCTCCACACGCCTCCACACCACCTCCACACACCACTACACCACCTCCACACACCACTACACACCTCCACACCCACTACACCACCTCCACACACCACTACACACCTCCACACACCATACACCTCACACACCTCCACACCCCACTACACACCTCCACACCCACTACACCACCTCCACACGCCTCCACACACCACTACACACCTCCACACACCACTACACACCTCCACACCCACTACACACCTCCACACCACTACACTCCACACACTACACACCTCCACACACCACTACACCACCTCCACAACCACCACACACCTCCACACACCACTACACCACCTCCACACCCCACCACACACCTCCACACACCACTACACACCTCCACACCCCACTACACCACCTCCACACACCACTACACACCTCCACACACCACTACACCACCTCCACACCCCAACACACCTCCACACACCACTACACCACCTACACACCCCACTACACCACCTCCACACGCCTCCACACCACCTCCACACACCACTACACCACCTCCACACACCACTACACACCTCCACACACCACTACACCACCTCCACACACCACTACACACCTCCACACACCCCTACACCACCTCCACACACCTCCACACCCCACTACACACCTCCACACCCCACTACACCACCTCCACACGCCTCCACACACCACTACACCACCTCCACACCCCACTACACACCTCCACACACCACTACACCACCTCCACACCCCACTACAACACCTCCACACACCACTACACCACCTCCACACGCCTCCACACACCACTACACCACCTCCACACACCACTACACACCTCCACACACCACTACACCACCTCCACACCCACCACACACCTCCACACACCACTACACCACCTCCACACACCACTACACCACCTCCACACACCACTACACCACCTCCACACCCCACTACACCACCTCCACACACCACTACACACCTCCACACACCACTACACCACCTCCACTACACCACTACACACCTCCACACACCACTACACACCTCCACACACCCCTACACCACCTCCACACCCCACCACACACCTCCACAAAACATACATGATGTACTTTTGGGTACAAAACCACGAAACATACATGATGTACTTTTATATGGATCTGGATAGGTTTTTGGGTATATTTTGGAGAGGCTATAGACCATCATATGTGTTGTCACAATAAATTACAATATATTACACTGAAATTAATTCAGAATGGTTTGCTGTAGTACAGAAAGCAAGAAAAAAGTATGAATTCTTGATGTACAGTGACAGGTACTGGATGTTGTATTTGGTGAGGTTGGAGAGGTTATGAGACACTTGGAGACGTCTAAAGGTACCATATGGAAACTGATGTGTAACACTTGTAAACTTTTGTCTATCTGCTTCAAATTTTTTACACACACTGTCAAGATGTTGTTGCATCAGGAAATGTAAATGTTAGTTTCCTATGACATTCAAAAACCCAGTTCTACACTGAAACATAAAAAAAACACTAGGCGTTTTATGTTTTTTTTCTGACAAAAATGTTGGTTTTGCTGCTCTGAAATGTAAACTAAAATGACATAATAAAACATTTTAACTGATTGCATTTGATGGGCCAAGTGTCTTCTTTAATTTAAGCCATGAATGGTTATTATGCAATGTTTAGAACCATAGATATTCAAGTTTTAAATGGGACAGTGCAATATAGGCGGAAATTGTCAAAAATACCCTTCTGAATTAACAGGGTTAATGATGGTGACAACTGAGGGACTTGAAGGGCCTGAAGAGTGACAGCATGGTTGCTGTATTGCACAGGTAATTATCTGGTGGTTTTGTTTTGAGGGGGACCTGTTATTTTCCTGAACCATGTAGCTAGTTATTTCTGTGGTTACCTTACGTATTAGCACAATGTCAACTTTAGCAGTGTATGCATAGCTATGTTTACATGTACCGTGTATGTAATCTATCTGTGTATATGTTCGCGGTCGTCCGCATTATGACTGTGGGCAAGTGTCGTTTGAGGGTAATTTTTCTTCTGTTTGTCTATATTGGCTTTGACTAAGACGTTTTAAAAATGTGGTGATTATTAGTGTGTTTTTGTAGCTGTGAGAATGAGATTGAGACATGAGGTCATTGGATACTGTTAGCGATGACAACGATTCGTTGCACTCCCCACCCCACCCCAACACTGAACGCTCTCTCTCTCTCAGGCAGTGGGCATTCATGGTTTTAGAGAAGTGGCTTCGGTTGTATTCTTTCTAAATCTATTTTACTCTTGCTGGTTTCTCCAGAATCGCCTACCCTACCTTTTAAATGCTCTGATCGGTCTGCTGAGTAACTGCTTAATACTGAAATGATACGTCTTCGTATTCGTCCTTTTTCTGCGAAACAAAATTGCTTCCTTCCACACTGCTTGAGATGACCGTGGATCCCTTCATGAAGAACGAAAAAAAGAACGCCCACTCCTTCAGGACAGAACAAAGGCACAAGGCCATTCAACAGGAGCTCTCAAAGGCCAGGTGTTTGTGTGTGTCTGTGTGTGTGTGTGTGTGTGTGTGTGTGTGTGTGTGTGTGTGTGTGTGTGTGTGTGTGTGTGTGGGTGGGTGTGTGTGTGTGTGTGTGTGTGGGTGTGTGTGTGTGTGTGTGGGTGTGTGTGTGTGTGTGTGTGTGTGTGTGTGTGTGTGTGTGTGTGTGTGTGTGTGTGTGTGTGCGTGTCAGCTGGCACTTGCGAACACTGTCCCCCATCTCAGCACAGAAGGACCATTTGATAGGCAGCAGGCCCATTGTGATTTTTTAGGGAAAAAAAGGAAAGACACTCACACTTCTCCATCTCTCTATCACTGTCCCCATTTTGTAATCAGGGAATCTGCCTCTGACAATCACACTGTGCTACAGATGGAGGAGATTATAATATGGAGTCCTATTGAGCTGCAGAGCAGCACACTGAACTTTAAGGACATCCAACACCTTCTCACCGTCAGAGAATAGAGACGCGTCTGAAAGAGTCCCTTCCACAAAGGGGTGACAAGGACCAAGGAGGAAGAGAGGGAAAGAGGATATAAAAATGTGTGAGGGGGAAAATGGATGGGGGGAGAAGACAGGAGGCCTGAGATGAGAGAAAAGAGAAGCTAATAGGGAAGAACGATGAGAGAAGGGAAAGGAGGAAGGGGAAGAGTATCCATTGTGGTAGGGGAAGGGAAATGAGGGAAGGGAGGGAGGGAAAGACAGAGAAAGCCAGAGACAGAGAGAGTGAAAGAGAGAGAGGCGGGGGAGTCAGGAGACTAGGTGAGGGAGAAGAAAAGAGGCAAAGGGATGGACAGACTGAGAGGCAAAAAGACAAGGTGAGACAGAAGGAGAGGGGGAGGGAAGGAGGTGAAACCGGAGATAAACATGCTGACTGAGAGTGAGAGACATACGCATCAAAAGCAGGAGAGGAAGGGAGAAAAATAGCTAGAGGGGAAAAGACAGAAAGAGAGGGGGAGAGAGGGGGGGAGAGAGTCAGTCACGCTGACCTGAGCCCCATCAGGCAAATTAGCCGACACAGGGAGGCAGGAGGGAGATGGGAACCATGTCCACAAAGCTAACAAGCCAGTGGGACAGAGAGAAAGAGCGAGAGAGAGAGAGAGAGAGCGAGAGAGAACAGATGAAAAAACAGCACTTTCAGAAGAAAACACAATCTCTTAACCTCCTCAGACTGAAACAACACATGAAGTTTTCATTGGCATTGGCAACAAAATAGGGATAATTTACTGGATATCATAGGGTTAGACACCACAGAATCATCATACCATATTAGGAGGACATACTTATATGGTTTACATCCAACCATTCATTAATTCCTTGTCAGAATAATTTAAAACAAAGCTTCTTATGAGGGTAAACATTTGAGCTTAAGCTGCCTGGAAATTGAATCTGTGACCTTGGGCTTGCTAGCACCGCCAATTAAGCTGTTGCTCACTGTGGAGCTCCCGGAGCAACTCAGCCACCCTCACTGGCCATTCACACACACACACACACACACACACACACACACACACAGACAGACAGAGACACACACACAAACACACACTTAGCACCTGCACAGCACTCCAGATCAACACACACACACACACACACACACACACACACACACACACACACACACAAACCAATACATAGAAAACAACATCCACTTGCTACACAAACAACCACAAGCCACTTTATACAAAAACGTCCTCACACAAACACAAACACAAATCCTTGTGTTTCCAACATCTTTGGCCCATCTTCATATTATGGTACCATGTACCTTATTGTAATACCAACTGAGAAGTACAATATATTTAAGATTACAGCATGATGTCAATAACAGGCTACATATTGCCCTAACGCACACAAATCCTTGGTAACCATATCCTGAAAACACACACACACAGACATTTTCTCACACATGCACACACACAAACACACATTCTAACACATGTATGCTCCCATCACACACACACACATACAAACACACCCACACCCGCACCCTCACCTTGCTGGTTGAGCTGCAGGGTGCTCCTACTCCACTGAGAGAGCCCCACGATGGCCACCATCTTGGCCCCGAGGCTGGAGCGGCGCTTCTTGTTTCCCACGAGGCCCCCAGCGTCCGGGCCCCCAACGCCAGCCACTCCTCCTACACTGCTGGGGCTCTTCTCCAGGCTGTACATGGCCCCGCTTATGCTGGAGCTGCGCACCACGTTCCGCGCCGCCGCCGCGCTCATCCCACCTGGGCTGGGTACGTCCACCGAGCCGCTGAGCATCATGGTCCCTGCACTGGCCTAAGGGTAAAGGGCGCGTGCACGGGGCTGGAGAGAGAAAAGGAGAGATAACATGTGAATGTATACATACAAGGTTTTGTTTATTGTGCAGCAAAATTCTCTGTGTTTGTGTGTGTGTGTGTGTGTGTGTGTGTGTGTGTGTGTGTGTGTGTGTGTGTGTGTGTGTGTGTGTGTGTGTGTGTGTGCGAAGAGAGAGGGGGAGGCTTAAAAAACGCTTACTTGTAACTTGTAAAAAACAAGACCATTAAAAATGAAAACAATCCTCACCATTTGTAAATTAGGTTTCAGGAGTCGTTAATTGGCATAAGTGCATTTCACCTCATCACATTATCACATTACCTTTAATTATTTGTTGCCAGTTTGTGATCGTTTTAAATATTCCTCTCCACCATGATGCTAGTGTTCATTCATAGCGGACTGTCTGTGTGTCTATCCAATATCCATCTGGGCAATATTCAACTGAGGACTCTAAGCCAACAGAGCATTTAGAGAGAGACTTGAAAATCCCTTCACTTAACCATTAAGAAAACATGAGTGTTTATAAAAACATTGTGTATAATACTCTATGTAACAGTTCTGGTAGTATAAGCTAATACCATAAAAAAGTTAATCCCCATCTGCCGCAAGTGAAGCCACAGATCCTCAAACACATTATCAGTCGGCTTATAATAAGCATTTTCAACCATGACATGAAACTCAGCAGGGGACTGGAAGATACAGGATACAGACAACATTGACAGCCAAAGAGAGCGAGAGAGAGACAGCTGAGAAGGAGAACAGTCATAGATCCTGCGTCACAGTTTAAAACAGTATCGTGGTTTTTGTTCTTGTTTGTTCTTGTTTTTACCTATCTGACAATTACAAATCGTACATATTACTCTCAATCATACTAATCTGTGATGATACATCTTCAGAGCCAGGATGTGAAGTGATCCCTTGACCTTGGTATTTCTGACACTTAAGTCAGTCAGGTCTAAAAGGTCAACCAGGGCATGGGAAAGGGGCCAGTAGGCCATAGGAGAGCTGGACCATATTCTGGGGCTACTGGGGGTTACTGGGGCTAGGAGGTGACCCTCATAGATGAATCCACGCCAGATTACAGCCAGATCTGTTCAGAAGTAAGCCAACACCCAGTGAGCTTTTAGCAGAGAATGTGACCTTGAGAAAGTGTCTTCGCGAAACTCTCTCCAACTCTCTCACATACGCACAATAACACACACACACAGACATACTGCCCAAACTCGGAGACATGGCCCAGCTGGGGGTTTTGCGAGGTCAGGTCAAGTCGTTTTTATATAGAGGTTCACTTTTGTCCCTCTTCCTTTAAGACGTAGACTAGTGGAAGCTAAAGAGTGGCCCCTTCTCTGCTCATCTAATTGCAGAATTATGATGCAGAGATTAAACCCACAACCCAGGGGCACATTAAACATGCAGGTGCTCTGCGCTCGACCGCAGCACTCACTGGCTACTCCACTTTTATCATCTCCCTCTCTCTCACTCTCTCTCTCCCTTTCTCTATCTCCCTCTATCCCCATCTCTCTCTCTCTCTCACTCTCTCTCTCTCCCTTTCTCTATCTCCATCTCTCCCCATTTCTCTCTGTTTTACTCTCCCTCTCTCTCTCTCACTCTCTCTCTCCCTTTCTCTATCTCCATCCCTCCCCATCTCTCTCTGTTTTACTCTCTCTCTCTCTCTCACTCTCCCTTTATCCCCAGCTCTCTCACTCTCACTCTCTCTCTCTCACTCTCTCTCTTTCTCTATCTCCATCCCTCCCCATCTCTCTCTGTTTTATTCTCCCTCTCTCTCACTCTCACTCTCCCTTTCTCTATCTCCATCCCCTCCCCATCTCTCTCTCCCACTCTCACTCTCTCTCTCTCTCTCACTCTCCCTCTATCCCCATCTCTCTCTCTCACTCTCTATCTCCATCCTTCCCCATCTCTCTCTGTTTTACTCTCCCTCTCTCCTTCACTCTCCCTTTATCCCCATCTCTCTCACTCTCACTCTCTCTCTCACTCTCTCTCTTTCTCTATCTCCATCCCTCCCCATCGCTCTCCCACTCTCACTCTCCCTCTATCCCCATCTCTCTCTCACTCTATCTCTATCCCTCCCCATCTCTCTCTGTTTTCCTCTCCCTCTTTCCCCATCCCTCTCTCTCTCACACTCTTCTTTTCACTCTTGCTTACCACCCCCTCTCTCCCCATCCTTTTCTCTCCTTCTCTCTCTAACTCTAAGTGTCTCACTTCTTCTGTTCCTCTTACTTTCTCTTAAGGAAAAAAGCAAGGTCACACACACAGAGATGGTCTCTAAAACACACACACACACACACACACACACACACACACACACACACCAACATACACTGATGCACCAACCTCAACATTTCAGAGGAACAAAACAAAAATAAAGCGCAATTTTCCATTTTGCGTGAGGACACGCTGGAGGTCAATGTGAGAAGCTCACAGCCCATATTAAAAGCCATCAACACTCACTGATGCACTTTTGAGTCATCGCATAAATAACAATGAGAAATAGAGAGTAAAAATGAGTCATACACAGACTGAAGCAATGAGACGATGTGCTTTTGGAGCGAGACAAGCAGAAACGCTAGCACCAACAAGGGAGAACGGAGTGAGGGAGGAAGAGAAAGAGGGTGCAGAGAAGAGAGGAATAAAGGAGGAGGGAATGGGGAAAGGGAATGAGGGAAAGAGTGAAGGGAGAGAGGTGTATTGAAAGGGGAGAACAGGAAAAGGGAAGGAGAGAAACAGACAACAAGAGGGGGGGGTATGCTAATAGGGGAGAATGAAGAGAGTGAAGGAAAGAGAGAGAAAGAAAGAGAGCTGTGCTGAAAGAGGGGGAAAGGGGGAGGGGGAAGTAGAGAATTTAAGAGAGCAGGAGAGAGATGACAGGTAAGAATTGAGAGAAGGCAGAAAAGAATGAAGGAAAGCTGCACTGGAGAGGATGGAGAGATGAAAGCAGAGAATGAATTGGAGAGAAACAGAGAGAGAGAGAGAGAGAGAGAGAGAGGGGCGAGCTTAATCTATTTCAGCTCTCAAATAAATCTAACACACACACACACACACACACACACAAACACACAGACACACACATACACACACATACACACACAGACACACACACGCACACACACGCGCGCGTAAACAAACACGCTCGCGTAGAAGCCGGAGCGCTCCCGTGGCCCCAGTGGTATTCTCGCCGCAGTCTCCTCCGGAGAAAAGGAGGCAGAATGAGGGGAAAACAAGAGCAAGAATGTGAGAAGAAAGAGGAGGGATGTGAGAAGAAAGAGGAGGGATGTGAGAAGAAGAAGGGGTGAAAGAAGGGGGAGTGGAGAGAGCTGAGAAGGAAGCTGAAGAATTCTATTAGAGCTCCACCAAACAGAGGAGAACTAGGTGGAAAGAGAGAGAGGGAGAGGGAGAGAGAGGGGGAGAGAGAGAGAGAGGGAGAGAGAGAGAGAGGGGGAGAGAGAGAGAGAGAGAGAGAGAGGGGGAGAGGGAGAGGGGAGAGGGAGAGAGAAATGTATTACTTGTATGTATTTCTTGTCTGTCTGTCTTATTTTCAACATGGGCATTGCTTTGGCTACACTGTTGTACATGCCAACAAAGTTGATACGAATCGCCAGAAAAAGAGAGAGAGGAAATGGAGGAAATAAAATGGACAAAAGCAGAGATGAAGAAAGAGACAGGAAGGGTCATCCTGGACATTAGCTGACCCATCCATCTGTTCTCCCTGAATCACTCACTCTCTCCGTCCACCCCTCCTCTCCCTCCCTCCCTCCATCCGTCCATCCGATCCTGGCTCCCACACCATCCTCACACCTCAGGAGGGAACAGGAAGCTCCTGCTATCAAGCCCGCTAACACAGACACAAGCAGCCAGGGAGAAAGGGCTGGAGAACACGGGAGAGAGGGAGGGAGAGGGTGACTGAGAGAGAGAGAGAGAGAGAGAGAAGAGAGGGAGAATAGGAGAGTGAATGAGGAAGGAAGACAGATAGATCGAGATGGGGGAGGAGTAGAGTGAGAAAGGGAGAATAGGTGAAAGTAAGACAGGACGAGGGATGAAGAGAAAGAGAGAAAGAAAGGGGGAATAAGGTGGAGAGACAGGGTGAAGAAAAAGATAGCACTAACACCATTAGACAGACTCTAGACTTCTTCCTCCGTTAGCCTCATTTGCAGCTTTGCACTTCTCCCCAAACCCCATCTCTCTCTCTTTCTCTATCTCTCTCTCTCTCTCTCTCTCTCTCTCTCTCTCTCTCTCTCCCTGTCTATCCTTCCCCTCACTCTCTCAACACCCCTCCCTGCCTTATCCCTCTTCCTGTCACCCAGGCTGGCTCTGTCATACGGCGTTAATCTTCCCTTGCAAAAGTGTTAATGCCGAGGGAAATATGTGATGGCTATGCCCTCTCACCTTCCCCCTACTCCCACCGCACAAACAGCTGATACGGTAACGAGGATGGACGCTACAACAAATAAGATGTTGACATGTCAGAGAGCCAGGCGTTCTGGCTGGGCCTGCACTGTCTGTGGTCCAGAGGAACACGTAAAGCCTTTTTGTGGATATATTTAAGCTGCTGAGGGCCAGTGCTAACTGATTATTTACTGTGATGTTGTTTGGAGTCTCTGAGAGTTTGGAATGAATGTGAACAGTGAGTCCAAACAGGCTTCGTGCTATGCACAAATAACACACACAGAAAGTCACACACAGGTGCACAGGGAATCAAACATGCACACTCACACACACATACACACACACACACATGCACGCACACAAATACACGCACACACACACACACATACACACACACACACACACACACACACACACACAGACACACAAACACACACACAGGAGTGTCATGTTCTCCATTGACTCTGGTGAGATAATTGTGTGTTGATGGAGTGACACGGTGTTAAGCAGAGGAATGAATGTCTGTGTTCCTGTCTTCCCCTATGTCACTGATAAAGGCATTACTCAATCCCTGAGACGGACAGTGAGAGTGAGAGAGGAGACAGAGAGAGAGAGAGAGAGGGAGTCAGAGAGGAAAAGAGACAGAGTGAGAGAAAGAGGGGGGGAGAGACCGAATGAGAGAGAGGAGAGGAGAGAGAGACAGAGTAAGAGAAAGAGAGAGGTGAGAGGGACCGAGTGAGAGAGAGATGGGGGGAGGGGGAGTGAGAGAAAGAGAGTGAGAGAGCACTGTGACAAGAGACCCCATGTGAGCAGTAAGCATTTACACCATGTTTTTCACACACAAACACATACACACACAAACACTCCATAACCACTCATGTGGCTTAACAATGACTACTTGTTTTGTGTGTTGTTAGGCGTGCTGTGTGTGTGTGTGGGTGTGTGTGTGTGTTTGTGTGTGTGTGTGTTTGTGTGTGTGTGTGTGTGTGTGTGTGTGTGTGTGTGTGTGTGTGTGTGTGTGTGTGTGTGTGTGTGTGTGTGTGTGTGTGTGTGTGTGTGTGTGTGTGTGTGTGTGTGTGTGTGTGTGTGTATGAAAGCATCTAATGCGTGTTGGCAAGTGTGTAAAACTGGTATAAAAGCAGGCAGTGTGGACGGTTGAGCAGGAAATAGGACATGTTTCCTTGCCCCCGTACCATCCAAGCAGTGGACAGCAGGCTCTGTGATGCCACCTTTCTCGTGCAAACAGTTCATTCCTGCCTTTTGGCATGGACATCTCTGCAACTAACCTCTAGCTGAACAACTCGCAGAAGGAACTGGCAGAACAGCCTTGAAACTGAGTTTAATGGTGGGGAACTTTACCGCAGAAACTGTTATTTGGCTCAGTAAACAGTTGGAATCGATGTCAAGCAATAGAGTGAGGAGAGGAGATGAGAGGTGAGGAGAGGAGAGGAGAGGAGAGGAGAGGAGAGGTGAGGAGAGGAGAGGAGAGGAGAGGAGAGGAGAGGAGAGGTGAGGAGAGGAGAGACATCAGCATTCACCCTCTGTTGATCGTCCTTTCAGTCAGGGCTCCGTTAGGTTTTCTTGTCACGTGAAATTTTATTTGTACTGATAAACCTCTAGCATATTTGCACTTCCACGCTGGTTCAGTAGCGCGTAATTAACAAGGCCAACAATTTCAATTCCGGGCTCTCTCGGTGGCTTTCTCTATTAATCCAATCTGATTCAATCCTATTGGGTATTTAATTGGTGCGTTGCTGAGTGGCACAAGGAGAAATTGGTATTGGTCACAACCTCACCATGCTGTTCCACCTAGACAGCCTTGCAGCCACAAGTACTTTTCCCAAAAATGTTACTCACATCTAACAAAAGCCACACACACAGTCCATGAAGTATAGAAATGACTGCCAACATATTTTTTCATGGTGCTATGGTTTTGGCAGCAAAATATGAAGAGCCAATCATCTGAGCTGACTAAAGACCACAGTAACCAGAACCATAAACTGATTGGCCACACACCTGCAAGACTGAAACCAGCCAATGAGAAACAAACTTGTTGGCACCAAAATAGCCAATGCTAAGTGGCTGAAGGTAACGCCCAAGAACCTGCCCCACTGGTTGCACTGCCACTGTAAGGGCAGAAGGGTGTAACAGTGTCTAAATGTATTAACACCCCACAAACATCACACATGTACGTGGAATGCCTTGTGATGGAAGAGTTTAAGAATTGCAACTAAATATTTGAATATATTTCACCCAGATCCACAGGTTTCCATAAACATTCTCCCCTTATCCCACCATAAACACATTAGATGTCGTTTGGATGCTAGCACTCTGGAGAGTTCAAACTGTTGTTTACGTTAGTATTGCCCTCGGTGCACACCTTGACTGATATCCAAGATTTTGGAGAGAAAATGCTCCCAAGTGTAAGCCTTGGAGCCCAGGCCACAGCACACGAAAGGCCAAAGAATAGAAAGGCGTGAAATGTCTAATCTACTCTTGCACAGGACTTTTTCATGTGAAGTTCACCCACGTTTCAACAGGTGTTTTGGTCAATGTCCTCTTTTGTCATGTTAACTGAGAGTCATGATATGTGAAGATTGCGATCGTTGCTCAATCTTTCAGAGCCATAACTTAATGAACGACAGAATGGGGGGATGAGCTCTGCAGGATCTGCAAGGAGGGGATGGAGAGAAAGGCCTGGACATGATACACAAAGTGGAAGAGAGAGAGAGAGAGAGAGAGAGAGAGTGAGAGAGATGGAGAAAGAGAGAGAGAGATGGAGAAAGAGAGAGAGATCTGAACGAAAGGCCTGGACACGATACACAAAGTGGGACAGAGAGAGAGAGAGAGAGAGAGAGAGAGAGAGAGAGAGAGAGAGAAAGAACAGACGAAAAAGACGGAGCACTTTCAGAAAAAAACACACTCACAATCTCCTAACCTCCTCAGACTGAAACAACTCTCCAAGTTTTCATTGGCATTGGCAACCAAATAGGGATAATAGAGAGATAGAGAGAGAGAGAGAGAGAGAGAGAGAGAGAGAGAGAGAGATGGAGAAAGAGAGATCTGGGTTAGGAGAGCGGTGATGGATGACACAGGGCCCCAGTGTGACTGCTGTCCCGTTTTCTCGAGAGGCGACTAATCACGGCCTGACCCACCTCCTCCAGATCTGGGGCTAACGGTGCGCGGGCGTGGGCAGGGTAAATCAGGAGGTAGCTGTAGGCACACATCACCCAAGGCCAGGGCTCATCTGGTGGTCCCTGAGTCTCCTTCTTCCCCAGTCGTATGGGGTAGGGCCATGGGTGACGTAGTTAGGAGAAGGACTAGTATGGGGAGGTGGGCTTTTGATCAAAGGAGATGAAGCAGGGAGAGGTGGTCTAGGTCTGATCACCCAACCTTACTGAGACCTGTGAGCCACCAGAATCCACTGGCTATTAAGACGGCCAATTCTTCAATGTTAGACATTATAGTCATTTCCCAAATGTGTTTATATTTATAAATAGCTCGTGTCCAGACGGTGATTAAGATCGTCACGTTAGGCACGAGCTGGCGTGTTTGAACTCGCCGACCGCATACGAGCCATTGTTGTCTCTCAAGTCCTCGATACCCTCTCCGTAATTCAAATGGCGCGCATAAACACACCATGAAACCCAAACTGATTACTATGATAAATATCTACTTTTGTGTTATTTCTGTTTCATTTTCATTTCAAAAGAGCCGCGCCCGGGCCTCTACATTATGATTGCGATCACTTAGGGAGGCTGTGGTGATTCACGGCCAGGCCCTGAAAGCCTGCTGCTCCGCCTCCAAAAACCCCTCCTGACTGGGGAGGAGTGTGTGTGTGTGTGTGTGTGTGTGTGTGTGTGTGTGTGTGTGTGTGTGTGTGTGTGTGTGTGTGCGTGTGCGTGTGCGTGTGTGAATGTGTGTGTGTGTGTGTGTGTGTGTGTGTGTGTGTGTGTGTGTGTGTGTGTGTGTGTGTGTGTGTGTGTGTGTGTGTGCGTGTGCGTGTGCGTGTGTGAATGTGTGTGTGTGTGTGTGTGTGTGTGTGTGTGTGTGTGTGTGTGTGTGTGTGTGTGTGTGTGTGAATATGTGTGTGTGTGCATGTGTGTGTGTGTGCATGTGTGTGTGTTTGTGTGTGTGTCCGTGTGTGTTTGTGTGTGCGTGTGTGAATGTGTGTGTGTGTGTGTGTGTGTGTGCATGTGTGTGTGTGTGTGTGTGTGTGTGTGTGTGTGTGTGTCCGCGTGTGTTTGTGTGTGTGTGTGTGAATATGTGTGTGTGTGTTTGTGTGTGTTTGTGTGTACGTGTGTGAATGTGTGTGTGTGTGTGTGTGTGTGCATGTGTGTGTGTGTGTGTGTGTGTGTGTGTGTGTCCGCGTGTGTTTGTGTGTGTGTGTGTGAATATGTGTGTGTGTGTTTGTGTGTGTTTGTAAGGGCCACACAGAGATCAAAGACCAGAGGGTAAGGGTGGGAGGGGCCAGGGGGCTACAGGCCGCAAATATTAATACGTTTAAAGGATACTGATACTTGAATGAAAATGAAATTTGTAATGTATGCATTTCTATTCCATATGTGTTCTTTATAATTCAACCTAAGTAATAAAAACAACCAATCACAATCTGGTGATTTTTTTTCAATAAATTAATTTAGTTTGGTAAGCTAAATACACTGTGAAATGATTATATTGGTACATTTTTGGTAACACTGCCCAGCCCTAGAGTTGGAATAGAACATATAGAAGGGAATATGGAAAAGCAATATTAACATAATCCCAGGACACAGAGATTAACCTTAGCCTGCCAACGTGTGGGGAACCAGCATAACCCTATTATTTGTATGAACCTGCTTTGTTTTATTTTGTTTTGTTTTCCTACTGTACAAATTCAGAGTATATGTCTGTCGTTGCTATGCCAATCATTTACGTTAATGATGTACAAGAACCTTGACTGGCATGGCCATGGTGGTCTAATCTGGGAGAAAACTAGCACAACATAACATTATGATGGCCTGAGCTATTTTTTTTCCACTGGTAATTTCCAGTTTGTCCAAAATACAACGAACATGTGTTGTCAGAGGGAATGCCCTCCCCACCCAAATCAGTATCAGTATGGTGGCCTGTGCTAGATTTAGCTGCCCCTGACTGGTCTGGGACACACAGACCATCATCACACACTCTTACTGACCCAGAACACCAACCAACCCCACTCAGAGTCCTCTCCCTCTCCTAGTCCTCTAGGCATCACCATCAAGCGCAGTGGCCTTTCCCTGGTCAGCCAGCATGTCAACATCTCTCTCTCTCTTTTTTTTTTTCTGCCACGCTACCCCTGTCGGGACCCTCTGAATATTTCAACAGACCAGCGCACCACTCAGCTTCTGCGCGCATGTGGCCGTCTACCCTACATGCCCTTAAAAGCCGGGACAAGGCAATGTAGGGGAAATGCGTGACAAACTATGGCCATCTATAATCTATGTTCTCATGTTTCTGTTTTTTTTTTTATATAAATCTCTCTGAATGCGAAGTTATTTTTATAAACTGTGATTTAACTCACGGGTTAACGCCGTGATGAGTGGCTCCGTTTATGCGTGTTTGTATGCCGCAATATGGCCCATATGTGTCCGGGTGATAAATCCTCAGTTAACATATGCGCATGAGCTCTGGCGCCCAAACCTTTGCCAAGCGAGGCAGGAGCTGCCCAGATTCTCTGCAACGGAGAAGAACAAGCTCACAGTTGACTTTACTTTTCCTCGTTGGGAATCTGACCGCTATCCGCCAATTCTGCACCTCGACTATTTCGTGGTCGTACTCTCGTATTTCCAATGAGCTGCTTATGTGCCCTTCAAATCGTTCTATCAGATGCCTTTGCGTCCTAGACCGAGACAAGGGAATGTAAACACAAGAAATTCGTACCTCTCTCTCCGTCCATCTACTCTGTTTAGCCACTGGTGCGTACCTACGCTAGGCAGGAGGTCTTTCGGTAGACTAGCTCTATTATCTGCTACTGTCAAAACATTGGCTAGAGTTTGGTCGCCAAGACCACGAGATGAACTGCGCTCTTCTACAAGCCTTTTGCACCTTTCAGATAATCGGTGGGAGGTTTGAAAGGGTGACAGGTGAAAAGGTGTGACTGCCTGTTCCCTCTCCGTGGTCTCATCTAGTCACCGATCATCTCCAGTTAAACAGTTAAACTCAGATATTCAGATATTCAGCAAAAACTGCCATTCACCATGCGCACTAGAAATCAGATAACCAATTCGTGAGCGGTATTTTTTTCTTTTCAGGTAAATATATCGCTGGGTTTTGTCAGACTACAAGTCATATGATTTTCCACATTTTGTTAAAGGAGTTCATTTGCAAATGCAATCCTTCTCTATCTACTTGTGTGTTTTCATGGATTCCGTGTCAAAAAGCACAATTAATTCTAACCCACAAAATATTGACCCAACGTCGCCCTGCCAGGTAAAGTTACAGCCTGTGTGCTGACCAAGCACGCATTTACGTCTCACTTGGCAAATTAATGGCAATAATTGGACACCGGACTGTGAACTGCATTCACTGAAATGGAATAGACTTAAAAGTCAATATACGTCTGTGCAGACCTGACTTGTAGCCTGAAAAGGGATAACATTCGCACTTTAGCGCAAGTAATCTCTTGGTTGGCGAAGCGCGTCCGTTTACAAGCGAAGGAAGGACGACTCGGCTACATTTGACAGTTATCCATACAAAACACAGATCACAGTCAGAAAATGAGTAAACGTGTCTCCCACTTAAACACCAACCAGACACACAAACAAACACAAACACAAATACCAACTAAAGAATGCATTAAGCTGATCCATCCACAAAGAGCAGTAGCAGCGTACAAAGCGCAAAAATGTTCAACACAATAAATGAAGGGTCGTTGCCCTTGTAAAGCGGACACTGTGAATAGAATCAGCTGAAATTGAAAGTGTGAGCAATAACAATGCTAATACACATCAATGTGTGACTACAACCACATATATTGCTTTGAATCATTATGTCTCTGTTTCAGTGGTATTATGTGGAGCTGAAGATTTGTAATTTATTCCGTGCAAATAATATATTCATGAACAATAATGCCATAGGCTTGAACAACTACAGAGAGTCCCCTGTTATCATCCTTTCACCCACCGTCCAACACTGGTTCTATGGCTAATGTGCATAGTCGAGGGAAACGAAATAATTTCGTTAGCATTAATTTCACTATGGCACAAGCGGCTGTAGCCTATACACTTACCAGTTAACAGCAAGCGGTGGCTCTGGCTGAGGCACGGACTCGTTAGAAGTTGTCAAATAATTCTTTGTTTCTTTTGTCTCGTGGAGAATGGCATCGTTGTTATTTCGTTTGCTGGTTCTTGGACGCCTGTATCCGATTCCGATTCGATGGGCTGCATCCACCACGGACTGGGAGGCTGCGTTCGAGAGTGATGAAGCACTACTGACTGAAACCACAGCAGCCGCGGCGCGTTTTCACTGTATAGCGCACCGAGTCCAACGCCGCCTCATCCCCTTTCCCTCGCTAACGCATCTCCATGGTTACTCACCTGACCCACTTAATCCCTAGGCGCAAGCAGCACACGGGATAATAAGAGACGATGATTAGGAATCTTAATTAACTTAAAACCAATAATCAGGCATGGATAGGCACACACTTCCGCTGTACTCCTCAGCGAAACACCCAATCAAAGTAATTGTTTGGTTGGAGCATCCGTCTAGAAGATAGTCTATTGTGATGCTCGAAAAAGGGGATTTACTGTAGGTTAGCCTACTGGAATTACTGCAAGTCTAAGAACATAAACACACTGATTTCTCAATAGTTTAATTGTGGGACTTTTACTCACCTGTTCAGATCACATGCCTGCCTGCTATAGCCAATCACTCAGAGCCAACAAGCAGACAACTGCATACATCACTGACGCCATACAATATGCACTGACCCTGGGAAGTTTATGGGTTATCCAAACATCAGTAATTACCCTGACAGAGTCATTTCAGAAGTTTCACCCGTGAAATGAACTGCACTGGTAGACCTAGCCAAACATTTTAAGAGCACATAACCTAAGCTCCTGCTAAGCTAGTGAAAGTTGTTTGTGTTTTCTGGCTACTGGGAGTGTTATGGCTGATCCTCCTGTGTGGAAGACTCATGCTTGCTAGTGAGTGTGTGCTGTAAGAGGTCAGAGCAGTGGTGGGGACTAAGCCTCTCCTTGGGTCAATAAGCCTTTGAGCATATTACAAGAATCTGTAGTCGAGGTCATCTGAGTAACAAGCTAACAACATCAAGGACATCGGTATGATGCCAAGAGTGGAGATATGCTGATTTTAAAAAGGTATACTGTATGTAAGCTGGCACCTGCTAAATGAATGAATGGAAATCTACAGACATAGATGTGGCAGTAATCAAATACACCTGTTTCCTTGGGTTTGGGAAAGATCCAGTCTTGTAGCCTGGCTTCAACCCTGCTTTGCTTACTGTCATGGACTCCATTCCCAGTGATCTTACTAAAATGTGTCCTTTTAAAATGCTGTGAGAGGCTTTGAATGAAAACACATTCACAGTGCTAAATGCTCATAAATATGATATAAATCAGACAAGTGAAGGGTTTTAATTAAGGTACTGAGAAAACAGTCTTTAAAAAATTAAATGGAAAAAGAAAACATTAAAAGATACATCAACATTAAAGGAGCAAACCAAGAGTTCTCTGAACCCTCATTGAGTGCAGTTGGTGGTGACCTAACTATTCTGTTTCATCCAGCAAACCAGGCTGCTCAAAGGCAGCGTTGTGTGCTCTCACCCTCTCCTGCCACCCCAGGGGTTCAGAGATGCTGCTTCTGACTGAGGTCCAATAAGCAAGACCTACCAGCACAGCATCCACTTAATGTCTATAGCGCTTTACTAAGCTCCATAATCGGACCCAGCTACTGATGAATGAGTCATTGGATAAGACACCCTTAAGACACATGATTTATAACCATAATGACATATCGTAGGGATATACTGTGATTGGTGGAGTATAGTGTATTGAGTGCCATGGATGTGACCTGTCAGAGGGCTAGAGTAATGGAGATGTATTTGCCATGCACGGCACTGTAAGGCACTACAAATGAAATAGCTGCCAAATAACCAAATACTGTGACAGTTAAATGAAGCAATGAAAACGAATAAGGAGACCATGTTAATCTTTCTAGACTCTCAAGTCTTTCATCAAGATAATGTTCACTTTGGAAAATTGGCAGAATATTGCGCTTCCTCAATCTTGAGCCAATATCATGTCAGAGTGTCATATTTTCAGTCTTGCCTGTGTCTTTTGCCTTAAGCGGGAGAAACAAAAAAAAAATCCTTTGTTTTATAGACCACACATGGTACTAAACAAACTGCCATCCATCACAACATCAGATCAATACTGCTCTCCCCCTAAGGAATGTTACAGTTCACACAATACAATCAATTCATCCACAGGCTCTTTTGCTCCAATTACAAAGGCCACTCAAGCCACTTCAAACCCGCTGGAAGCAGCAAGCAGGGATCAGGTAGTGACGAGACGTGTTATTATACAGTTCATACATCCATCTACGCACCAGCTACAACAGTCATTAAACACCTGGGCATATTAACAGCATGATGCTAATAACTAACCCAAGCGTGTCAGAGTCTGGTACAGACATTTGTAAGAGGCCAGTGTATACACACTCTCCATAGAAGCTAAAAATATGTTTGTGCATGCATGGGCTATCATGTTGGAGAAGTTTTTCATTTGGGATTTAATGACCGTGTCCGAGGAGATCCGTAAGCGAATCAACCACCTGGCTGGCCTGCCTGGGCTGGGTTGTCACCACAGCTCTCTATGCCGCTGGGAGGAGAATGACTGCAGTCTTCTGTTAGCAGAGATTATCCATTTAGCTCCCGGGGCCAGGGCCCCATTTACCAATCCCCCTCAGCCCAGTTCAGGACATCCAGGCATGTTTGTGAGCGTCTCGGGGGGGGGTGGAAATGGAATTATGTAGGAAACGTTGACCATTTCCTCGGACACATGTTCCCTGTTAGTGGGGGCATCTGCCGGTTGATCTTTTTTCTTGGTGTGTGTGTTTTTCCATGTGCTATTGCTCAATGTGTGTGTGTGTGTGTGAGAGAGAGAGAGAGAATGAGAAAAAGAGAGAATGTGTGTTTCTCTCTGTCTGTCTGTCTATTACATGAACTTTACCTTGGTGTCTGCTGTTCCTCTCAGGCCATCAAACAATTATGGTGAGCATCCCCTATCCTCATGACAAATAGTAAAGACCCAGTTGTGTTTATGGCAAATAAGGCACTGATATTCAACAACAATAACAGGAAACATCACCTAAACTCACAACATCAATTGTATCAATGCAACTCTAAATATATACCTAACCTCCCTCTGAAATCTCCCTGAAGGATTTCTTGATATCCTGAATAAGGCACGTCGTTTCATAAGAGCCCTTTGAGAAATATCAGTTATTAATACACAGCGACACAGCCCACGCTTTCTGCAGCGCTACTCTCCCAGGATAATAGCATGATTAGCCGAACTCAATAACGCTGGGATAATGCAGCCACCAACGAGTCAGCACAAGTCTTTGAGATTTAACCAATTTCCTCTGCTGGTCTTACGGAATTATAGAGATTTCTGAATTCTTTACCTTGCTCCTGTAAGCTTTACATAAGCAAGCTCTTGTTGCTATCGAGTACAGAATTGAATACGATTTTATCTAGGCCTAAATCTTTAAGAAATGCTTTCTCTCACACACTGATTTTTACAGAAGTGCATACATTTCATCATACAATTATCAGAATCAGAATTGTATTTATTGCCAAGTAGGTTTACACCTACCTGGAATTTGCTCTGGTGTATAGGTGCATACAGTAAACATAAAAACATAAAAACACAATAAGTACTACACAATATATAAGATAGAAATATATATAAAAAATGTATATATTTCTATCTAAAACAGTGGCTCTGTCAGATAAGATTAGATAGACATCATGCATCAATGCCAAACAGATGTGAATCATATCTTCTATACTGGTATTCAAAATTGAGCTGCATGTTGCGCATCATATACGTCTACACTCGTCAGCATTTACACAAAGAAGTTGCTCAGGGGGGTAATCAAACTAGCTGCAGAGGTTTTTGTTCTGCCAGAGTTCCATCACGTCTGCTTTCAGAGTAGCTTCACCAATGCCAGGGACTTGCTTATCTCAGGAGCAGGTCATTTTCACACGCGCTATGTGTGTCTTGGGTCTTCTGTGGCTCACAGCACATATGTCAGCTTTTAAAATCTGCCCCTTTCAGCAATAATACCCCTGAAGCAGCAGTTTGCACAATCACAGACTCGGTGGGAGCTGCCACTAGCTCCGGTAAGCATAATCAATTACTCTGTGCCTCAGGGCTTTGTCTTTAGACGGGTTGCTCCAGTACACGGGTGCTTTGCTTTCCATGTACGTAGTTGTTTACTGACTCTTTAAAAAGCCATTTTAACTCTAAATAAAGATGTGCCTCCCAGAAAAATATTCGTTCTGACCAATGTTTTGGACCTCAGCTCAGCGTGTCTAAGATATACTATTTCTGTGCACTTCCCTGGGTCCGAACATCATCGTTGATAAGCTTTCGCCCTCTGTTGATTTGATTCTGAAACTGCCACATACTGGGGCCAATACCCATTTTGCCTTACGCAGGCCACGGCAACATTTGCATTACGCACAGCTTGCGATATCACTTCGTATATACAGTCTGATTTAAGTCAAGGGACTCTATTATTAAACTGATGGTCCTTGTAAGATCTCGTAAATGATTTTTCAGGTCTGAATGGTGTATTTTGGGATAAACCGAAAACATTAGTACTTAAAATAGCAACTGCTTATGGAGAACTGAATAACACACATTGTAGGCCTATGTTTGGTGGCTACACATCAATAGAGAAGGGCCAGAGTTGACATAATAAAGTTCACTGTTGAGACCAATAGCAGTTATAGTTAAGGGAATATAATGGAGGGTTAAATATGACCCGTCATCAAGAAAATACAGTCAAAATCAGTATGGAAAGTTTGTATCTGTCAGTGTCACCCTCAGGTCAAGGATGCTTGAACAAATGAAAATATGTTATCATGGTCAATTTGTGCGCGGTGGAACAATAGCAAGGACGAATATTTCTGCAGTAATCATGACATGACTAGCATAGGATACGCCATACATCAAGGGGTGTGACATGAATTTGAACTGAGGATAATCAATGAGAACTTTAATGTTATTTTTCATAGTCCATTGGGATACATACTCCATAACAATTCCCAGTTCTAATTTATAAATGTAATGCAGTCACGACTATTACCAGTGCCACTGACCACTAATTCAATGAATCTGAAAATTAAACGGTACAAATTGTAGCCCCTGTATATGTTGTATATTCACTGTGGACTGTGGAGACACATTATTACTCATTTTAAATGTCCCTTGTACACTTGAACTTAGTTCACAGCACTATTTGGAAAACAGTTCAACCAATAACACTGGATGTAAACCCAGAAAGACAGGTTTATTTATTACGTCATGCACCTGTCATGCACAGGAAAGCAAAGTTAAATTGCAGAGATATTTTATATGGATTAAAATACTTCTGGTTCAGTAACTTATGTCAAGAACACAAAGTGGCACCTAGGTCATACATGTTCAATTCATTAGTATTCTACAGTAGTGATAACATACACATTTCGACAAGATACAAAAATACAAATCAATAATCAAATCTAAAGAACAATAGAGATTTGTAGTAGCGCATGTAGTGATTTTCAACATTACTCATGACTTGATCACTTCCTGATCAAAGATCATTACAAATGACAGAGGAGGCATAATCCTGGTGACTTTACTGTCATCTAGTGTTCATTCCAGCACTACATCTTATCATTAGCTATTTGCACTATTCAACATCCGCAAAATCAGGCCGTACCTAACCCAGTTGCCACCCAACTGCTGGTGCAAACCTTGGTGATTTCACGCCTTGACTACTGCAATGCCCTCCTAACGGGCCTGCCGGCATGTGTGGTGAAACCACTACAGATGGTCCAGAAAGCAGCGGCGCGTCTGGTGTTAAACCAACCGAAGAGGGCAAACGTCACCCCGTTACTCATTGAGCTCCCCTGGCTGCCTGTAGCTGCTCACATCAAGTTCAAGTCACTTATGCTTGCTTACAGAGTGATTGCTGGTTCTGCTCCCACCTACTTAAATGCTCTTTTAAGGGCAAATGTAACCCCCAGGATGCTGTCGTTTAGCACAGCCGACTGTGCAAGAACGGCAATCTAGACTATTCTCATTTGTAGTTCCACGTTGGTGGAAAGAGCTGCCTAGCACTACCAGAGCAGGGGCGTCCCTCTCTACCTTTAAAAAGCTCTTGAAGACCCAACTCTTCAGAGAGCACCTCCTCTCCTAACTTGCACTTCCTCTCCCTTCTTCTCGCTTTTCTACCTCTCCTTATCCTTCCTCTAATGCTATTTCCGCTCACTAGTTCTTAACTTGCACTTACAGTAGTTATATTCCTGCACTTTTCTTTCTTATGTAAAATAGTATTCATTGTTACACTAGGTCTCTATTGCTTGTAGCTGGATTGTTCTCTCTTTTTGTACGTCGCTTTGGATAAAAGCATCTGCTAAATGACTAAATTACTAAATGTAAATGCATTAGACTATCTTGGTCCCAGAATGGCAAGGCTGCTTCATCTACAGCGAGGAACACACAAAGCCTGGGCAGCTCACAGGTCCTTCAGGGGATCCTTCAATGGGGGGTCCTGCATCCAATGTGTGGGCCAGGTGGCCTTGATGCTGGGGCGGTCCTTCAGAAAACCATGGTACACACCAAGTTTGGGATACTTCTTCTGACTCAACCTGTATGGAAAGACAAAATACATTTGTTGCTTTCAGATGGTGCCCCATCCAGCTAACATACTGTCCGTGTCAAGGAGTCATTTCATACGTCTATACTGTATGTTTGGCATTACAGGCCTACATTCATTCCTAAAGTGCACGTGTATTATATAATACTATCACTTTGTATTGTGATGTGATATGTATGAAATAATGTTATTATTGTTATTTACACAGTTCTACTTACCCCAGAGGGAATGCAAGTGCCAAGGTGGGAAAAAACACAACATCAGCCATTGAGAAGTTTTTCCCAGCTATGTAGGGTCCAGTCTACATAGAACAGGGGGAAAGCATGATGAGAAGAGGAGGCTTTAATGACAGACCACTACACATTGCCTGTGTAACGGAGTGCCTGCAGGCATTGCATTACAGGTAGTGTCTAATACAATACACGTTTTTTGGTCGAAACCTGTGAATTTCTCCACACAGTTTTCTAGCTGTCCGTTCTGTGTGCACACTCGCTCTGTAAATGGGATACAAACAAAGTGGCTCGGACTGAGCCATAAACTATTCCAGGCAATTAACATGTTGCTCCAGGAGAAGAGTTAAAGGGCGGAGTGTGATTTGATTGAGCTGTTGAGCTAAAATCTCAAAATCATTTCGCCAGGATCGCTGACAACATCTTTAAGGTTAGGAGACTACTTTTAGCAGCTAAGAGACTGGGCTGAGTACCTTCTGCAAGTAGCCCTCCCACAGCTGAAACTCAGTCGTCGCCGCCTCCTTGTTTCTCTTCTCCGTTGCCTCGTGTCTTTCCTCCTCAGGGACGCGAAAAGTGTACGTCAAAACATCGACTACAACACAATCAAATCACATAATCATCCACAGAATATAACTGCCATAAATATAATCATCATCGCCCTCACCATCCATTTCATCATCATCATCCACATCTGATCATATTTCATTGCTGTCTGCGACCTGATGCTCTCACAAAAAACAGTATACATTTTAATAGGAGAACCCAAATATCCTGCTTCTGCTCACTCATTTTCTGCTGCGCGTTGGGGGCCTCCAACGTGCGCTGGTAGACCAGAGCTTGTTCTGCTTGTTCACTGGGGATCAGTGGGTTTCCCTGGGACTTGAACTGGTTCTGCATGACCACAAACACGCAAAGCATGCTGATATCAGTAGCTTACATCAAGTATGGCAATATAGGCACTAGTAGTCTGGTGAGATTGAGGACTTTATATCAAAGTAAAAAATTAAGAAAGTTAATTTCTGTTTATTGTGGCCATGTAGTTTACCTCCAGGTACAGGCAGGCTGCAACTGAATCATTTATCAAGTTGGTCCCATGGCGAAACGCAGGAAGCTGTGAAATCACAGTAGTAAATAAATGACTTGGCATGAATTGAAAAACGAAAGTGTCTGGCGTTAGGTTCATGCGTCTACAGCTCAATTCAGTCTGAACTGGCGAGGGCCATTCATGACATAATCTTGCATTTTTGTAATCTGGCATAATTGTAGAATAATAGGTTACCGATAATGCCTTCCACACATGCCCAGTGTTTTAACAGTATGCGGAATTTAAGAGACCATGTTCGTGTTACGCAACACACACTGTAGTGCAACTGCGACCAGATTTGTTTCCAGAGTTAGGTGCAAGCATTTACCTGTCCCCTCGGGTTAATTTCGAGGACTTGCTTGGATTTGTGTTCTCCCTTATCAAAAGACAACTCCTTGTGTTGATAGCCTTGCAGGTTTTTCTCCTCAAGCGCAATCATGACTCTCCAGCATGGAGGTGAGCCAGATCCCCACAGAAGGAACATATCCTTGGCCATGATTTCACAGCTTCAACTACTAGTTGCCGTGCAGTAAATATTGCGTCTGCGTAGCTTACGGTTTGAATCAAGCACTCGGTATCTTTCCGACAGGATTTATATATCGTTTCATCTATCGTTGTACGTGAGCACGCCCCCGTGTTTAAGGGCTGAGTGCCAGAATGCTAAAACAATTAGGCCAAACAGTTCAAGGGTGAGTCTGTCAGCCGGAGAGGCGGGGGCGGAGCTTGCCTTTCCTACCGATGGGTGGCAAGAATCAGTGGAATTGCGAGTTTTCTTTTAAAGCACACAACTGTCTGGACTTCAACTGTATTCATTCTTTGAAATTAATCTGAAAATCAAACAGTACAAAATGTAATTCCCTGAATATGTTTACATTCATGGACTGTGGTGGCACATTATAGGTACATTTTATATAAATGGTCAAAGTTTTACTCATGCTTCCTTTCGGCATTTTAAATGCCCCTTGTACACTTGACCATTTCACGGCACTATTTGGAAAACAGTTCAACCAATAACCCTGGATGTAAACCCAGAAAGACAGGTTTATTTATTACGTCATGCACCTGCCATTATAATAATCACACCAAAGCAAAGTTAAGTTGCAGAGATTTTATATGGATTAAAATACTTCCGGTTCAGTGACGTCTGTCAAAAACACAAAGTGGCACCTAGGTCATATGTGCAATCAATCCTTCAGTAGTGATAAAATACACATTTTGACAAGATACTAAAATACAAATCAATAATCAAATCTAAAGAACAATAGATTTGTAGTACTTTATGCTGTGATTTTCAAAATCACTGTCTTGTTTGTGTGTTGATTTACCATTCGTTAACACTTTAAGTCATGACTTGATCACTTCCTTATCAAAGAGCATTACAAATCATAGACGAGGCATAATCCGGGTGACTTCACTGCCCTCTAGTGTTCATTCCAGCACTACATCTTATCATTAGACTATCTTGGTCTCAGAATGCCAAAGCTGCTTTATCTAAAGGGAGGAACACACGGAGCCTGGGCAGCTCACACGTCCTTCAGGGGATCCTTCAATGGGGGTTCCTGGAGCCAATGTGTGGGCCAGGTGGCCTTGATGCTGGGGCGATCCTTCAGAAAACCATGGTACGCCCCAAGTTTGGGATACTTCGTCTGACGCATCCTGTATGGAAAGACAAAATATATGTGTTGCTTTCAGATGGTGACCCATCCAGCTTACATACTGTCCGTGTCAAGGAGTCATTTCATACGTCTATATGTTTGGCATTACAGGTCTACATTCATTCTTAAAGTGCACAAGTGCATTATTATATAATACTATCACTTTGTATTGTGATGTAATATGTATAAAAATAATGTTATTATTGTTATTTACACAGTTCTACTTACCCCAGACGGAATGCAAGTGCCAAGGTGGGGAAAAACACAACATCAGCCATTGAGAAGTTTTTCCCAGCTATGTAGGGTCCAGTCTACATAGAACATGGGAAAAGCATGATGAGCAGAGAAGGCTTTATTAATAGACCACTACAGTGCCCGTGTAACTGAGAGCTTGCAGGCAGTGCATAACAGGTATAGTCTAATACAATACACTTTTTGGAGGGGTCAAATCTGTGAATTTCTGCAACACAGTTTTCTAGCTGTCCGTTCTGTGCACACTCGCTCTGTACATGGGATACAAATAAAGTGACCTGGATTGAGCCATAAACTATTCCAGCCAATCAACATGTTTCTCCAGGAGAAGATTTAAAGGGCGGAAGAGTGGGGGGCGTAAGGGCGGAGTGTGATTTAATTGAGCTGTTGAGCTAAAATCTCAAAATCCTTTCGCCGGGATAGCTGACTACATCTTTAAGGTTAGGAAACTCCTTTTAGCAGCTAAGAGACTGGGCTCAGTACCTTCTGCAAGTAGCCCTCCCACAGCTGAAACTCAGTCGTCGCCGCCTCCTTGTTTCTCTTCTCCGTTGCCTCGTGTTTTTCCTCCGCAGGGACACGAAAAGCGTACATCACAACATCGACTTCAAAACACGAAGATCACATAATCATCCACAGAATATAACTGCCACACATATCATCATCGCCCTAATCACCAATATCATCAAATTTTCTGATAATATATCATTACTGTCTGCGACCTGATGCTCTCACAATAACCTGAATACATCTTAATAGGAGAACACAAATATCCTGCTTCTGCTCACCCATTTTCTGATGCGCGTTGAAGGCCTCAAACGTGCGCTGGTACACCAGAGCTTGTTCTGCTTGATCACTGGGGATCAGTTGGTTTCCATGGGACTTGAACTGGTTCTGCATGACCACAGACACGCAAAGCATGTTGATATCAGTAGCCTACATCAAGTATGTCAATATATGCACTTGTCTAATAAAATACAAACTCAATAAATAATGTTTATTTCTGTTTGTTGTGGCCATGTAGTTTACCTCCAAGTACATGCAGGCTGCACCAGACTCATTTATCACATTGGTCCCATGGCGAAACGCAGGGAGCTGTAAAATCACAGTAGTAAATAAATCACTTGGCATGATTTGAAAAACGAAAGTGTCTGGCGTCATGCGTCTACAGCTCAATTCTATGGGGCGCCGTTTGTAAAATGTTGCACGCTACATTTAGCATTTTCATATGGAACAAAAAGCACGACAATATTCGAATGTCACTTTTTCAAGCATTTAGAGAGAAATTCATGTAAATTCATGCGATAACTTTTCCAAGGATATTTTTTGGCAGTAACACAAAGTTGTTAAATAATATAAATATTTCATCTAAATGTTAATGTTAAATGTTAAATGTAAATGTTAAATATAAATGTAAATGTTAAATGTAAATGTTAAATATAAACGTAAATGTTCGATGTTATATATAAATGTTAAATATAAGTGTTAAATGTAAATGTTAAATGTAAATACAAATATCAAATGCTAAATGTAAATGTTAAATGTAAATGTTAAATCTACATGTCAGACCTGACGACAGAACATTAGAATATTTACGGTAATTCATAGCTTTCAGTAACACTACCTGGGATACCTTGCGGGCAAAATGTGTCGACCAACAGTGGACATCGTCGAGCAGTGCAACCTACTCAATTACGATCGCCATCAAACACAGATCATACCACAATAGCCAGACAGAGATATCTAGAAAAAAATTACATTTTGGGAACCTGTGATCCCTTTACTGCACCCGCTGATATTTGTATTTCTGTAACGTCGTAGAAGTCCCTGCCTGAGCTCCAGTTTGGAGATATTTACATATATCTAATAGAAAATCCGTCCCCCTACACACCTCAAAAACTGAAAGCCTACCAAAAGCACAGATAGTAATTTAATTTTCAGAAGGGGATGGGTTAATAACGATGTCGTCTGGAAGGTGAAAACTAATAAACATCTTCATTATCAGAGCAAAGATGATTGCCATTTAATAGCTAGCTACCAGCTAGCGAGCTACATGCTGTTAGCTAGCAACCTTTAGCCTACCCAACACTGTTCTTTATCATTTTACACAATTTCCTGGTTAACACAAGTACAACCACCTGGTCTGGCGAATGACAACTGAAATTATCTTCCCAAGTATTTTCTACTGGCATTGTAGTATTACCAGTTGGATGACAAAATGCAGTAGCCTAGCCTAGTTGCTTAGGTACTTGTCGCAATCTCAGAGCAGAAACCGGGTAATCCAATTTTAATCGTGTTGATGCTTTGTTTCTTGACTTTATTTCTTGATCTATTCCCGTTTTAGGTAGTTATTCTGATGAATGAGGCGACCAAAACAGGGTTAATGCTTTTATTGCAAGCTCCAAAATGAAGGCTAGTTTACTGCCCGCCTGAGAAAAGTTGACCCAGAAGACGTCTACAATCAGCTGGAAACAGCCGGGCTTGTCTCCCCGCCGATTTGAACAGCCAACCGAGCAACAACTGTCTGGCATTTTACTACCTATGTCAGACAATTTTAAAGCGGATATATTAAATAATCTTGAATGAAAGATGGTCAGTTCCAGTATAAATTCCAGTGGTAGACAGCTGTGGAGTGTATTTTCTTGCCCGCAAGCTGGTAATTCTGACGTGACGTGAAAACTATGAAAGCCAATTACCGTAAATATTGTAAGGTTCAGTCTTCAAATCTGACATGTAGACTGAACATTTAACATTTACATTTACCATTTACATTTACATTTAACATTTACATTTAACATTTACATTTAACATTTACATTTAACATTTACATTTAACATTTATATATAACATTGAACATTTACGTTTATATTTAACATTTACATTTACATTTAACATTTATATTTAACATTTACATTTATATTTAACATTTACATTTAGATGAAACGTTTATATTATTCAACAACTTTGTGTTACTGCCAAAAAATATCCTTGGAAAAGTTATCGCATGAATTTACATGAATTTCTCTCTAAATGCTTGAAAAAGTGACATTCGAATATTGTCGTGCTTTTTGTTCCATATGAAAATGTTAAATGTAGCAAAACTGAGCAGGATTTTCGAACGTGCAACATTTTACAAACGGCGCCCCATACAATTCAGTCTGAACTGGCGAGGGCCATTCATGACATAATCTTGCATTTTTTTCACGTAAGGTTAAACAAATACTGGGCATAATTGTAGAATAATAGGCTACCGATAATGCCTTCCACACATGCCCAGTGTTTTAACAGTATGCGGAACTTAACACATCCTGTTCGTGTTACGCAACACACACTGTAGTGAAACTGCGACCAGATTGTTTCCGAAGTTAAGTGCAAGCATTTACAATACCTGTCCCCTCGGGTTGATATCGAGCACTTCCTTGGATTTGTGTTCTCCCTTGTCAAAAGACAACAACTTGTGTTGATAGCCTTGCAGGTTTTTCTCCTCAAGCGCAATCATGATTCTCCAGCATGGAGGTGAGCCAGATGCCCACAGAAGGAACATATCCTTGGCCATGATTACACAGCTTCAACTTGCCGTGCAGTAAATATTGCGTATGCGTGGCTTACAGTTTGAATCAAGCACTTGGTATCTTTCCGACAGGATTTATGTATCGTTTTTACTTGAGCACGCCCACGTTTTTGAGGGCTGAGTGCCGGAATGCTAAAACAATCATGCCAAACGGGTTAAGAGGGACAGTGAGCCGCTCAGCCGGAGAGGCGGGGGCGGAGCTTGCCTTTCCTACCGATGGGAGGCATGACAAGAATCAACTTCAACTTCAACTGTATTGATTCTTTGAAATAGGTTAATTCTAATTTGACATTCACATTCGAAGCGACCGTGCTATAGGCCTATAACTCTGAGAAAACATTAACCCATCAAATTCGCCTTGCGACATTTCATTCCTGGATACTTTTGTAGCCCGTGTCCAAATCGATGTTTGCAACTCACTCATTTAATAAAAAGTATCGCTCTCTTTTGATAAAAGTCGTGAGAGGTGCTCCTTGCCCATAGTGGCACGCAAGTTTAATTAATAGTTAGACAATTAATAGACAGGCTAAACCCTGGCCTGTGGAGAGCTTATCCATCTCCAGACTTATGTGTCATGATGACAAATGAGGTGTTCCCGTGACCTTGCATGACTTGACACATTTTCTGACAGTATCTGTCACATAGGCTCACTCTGCATTATGAGGTCTGTTTTGTCATGTCATGGTAAAACCTTGAGCTATACCTCTGGCTATATTGACCAAACAGAGTTTCATTGATTTAATAGTCTACGTAAAATTAAACATATATTTTTTTCGTGTTTATTAGGTGATTCAAATCTATAGCTTGTAAGTTTCTAGTGTATACTACATTTACTTGTAGGCTAACACTTGAAAGAAAGTGCTTGAAATCAGATGGATAACACAGTTGGCGTTTGTTGTACTGGGTGTTTTTCTATTTTGCATACGTCTATGCTACTCAAGTGTAATTTGTATGTTTAACATAAAACTAGGCTACTGTACCTTTAATACATTGGTCCGAGTTTGTGGGTGTTAACTTGTAGCCCTTCAGAGGTGTGGTAAGGACCATGGACCATAGACATAGGCTATATATATAGCCTATCACACATAGTTCATTTCTGAGTTACCAAAGCGAAGTCACTTGGTTCAACTACAGCCGGTTAAAATGCCTTTAGAATTATATTTGGACCTCTTCTCGCAGCCATGTCGTTCAGTGTATATATTCGCCAAGAAAAACAACATCCCGTTTGATTTCAAGAAGATTTCGCTCATGGAGGGTAAACATTCTTATTTAACTCATTGATCTTGGCGTCCCTTTACTTTCCATTGTAATACTAACTGCAGTCTGGCATAACACATTGTTTAAAATCCAAGCTGCAAAATCCAATCCAATCCAAAATGTGCAATCACTACTTTTATTGTGCATTGTTCCTGTTGTCTATGTCTCTTCTGCGCATGCTAGTATTTAGTTTGATGTGTTTTTATTAGGGATGTCAAAATTAACGCGTTAATCTATGAGATTATTGTGGCCGAGATTAATGCCATAAAATGTTTTAACGCAGTTAACGCAACTTTGTTTACTTCCGGTGTGCGTTGTCCCTGACACGAAACCGCCGCGTGCCTGCAGTTAGTATAAAGATAGGAGAGACCGATAAGGTAGTTGAAGATGGAGAGAGAGCTGAGGGATTGTTGGGCGGAAAGTTTCTGTTTAAGAGCCAAAATTACGGAACAGTCGACAAAACTAAAGTTGTATGTAGCATTTGTCAAACTGAATTTAGCTATCACAGAAGCAGCTCATCTTTAAATTATCACCTTAATGCAAAGCACCCGACAGAAAGCAGTCACAAGTTAGATGGTCGCCAACCCACACTCCACGACTTCTCTAGGAAAATAACTAGACCAGTCTGTGAAAAGGTTACCAACGCTTTAGCAGTTTGGGTTGCCGTTGACTGTCGGCCCATCAACAGTTGAGGACGGTGGGCTGACTGAGGTGATTCGAATTGCTTCAGGGGACAATTTTGACGATTTAGCGTCGAGGGGCACCATTGTGTTTAAAAAAAATACAATTAAACAACAGTGTCTAAAATACACGCTGTCTAAAGTCATTACTCGTAAATTTATTAGATTTAGTCTTAAAGAGAAAAACAAACTTTTAATCGCGATTAATCTAGATTAATTAATTTCAAAATGTGAGTAATTAGTTAATTTCTTTTGTATCTATTGACAGCCCTAGTTTTTATGCATTTGATGACCAGACATTACATGCAAACACAAAATAAGGGCGGAAACAGAGAAAAGTGTTATATAATATGTTATTTGTAAGCTATATACTTTAAATATTATCAAACCTTGCAGGAGGTCAGTATGGAGAGGACTTTGGAAAAGTCAATATGATGAGGAAAGTACCTGCAATGCGAGATGGAGAATTTTGCTTGGCTGAAAGGTACAGATAAGGCAAATTCATCGTCACATACACCCCAGTTCTGCTATTGGCTGGGAAACCATCGGAGCTGACTCACTGATATAAGAGGGTAAACATAAATTAAAACTAAATTAGAACTGGCTAAGGCCAGATGGGTGGCAACACTCTTTGGCTCAAGTTTCAAGGCTTTTGTTTTGAGGTGTCAGAATTCAGGTTCACTGTTGAATTGTTTAACAATGGCCTTAGTGACTCATTTTGACGCCGTCATGGTTTATGTAACGAAAAAAGATAATAATGTTCATGATGTTCACTGTTTTTCCGCAGGAGTTTGGGCTGACTTCTTTATTCTTATTTTTCTTTTTCTCACTGTGTCTGTAGCGTTGCCATGATGATGTACATGGTGGAGAAGTTCAAAACTCCAGACTACTGGTACCCGGCTGATTTGCACAAACGAGCACGGGTGAACGAGTACTTGTCATGGCAGCACATGTCAATACGAATGCATGCCTCCAAAATGTTCTGGGTTAAAGTAAGTAACATTTGTGATCTCTTAATGTACTGCATCATGTATTGGCAATGGCCTGAGTTTATGACACAAGCAAACACTATTAAAATATCATTCTAGGTCTCACTTCATCAAAAGGTATGTATGTGAACTCATGCCATGAAGCAATGCGACCTAGTTTTGTATAGATCTTACGTTTAAGTATTGGGGAATGGAACATTTTGTAAAAACAGACCCACAACACAGACCTCGTAATTCATGTTTAGTGACAGATAAACGCATTAATGCATTTGTGGTTCTCTTCACTATTGCATTATCAATGTAAATCTCAACACAACAGTCCAATGCATCGTGATTGGTATAATGGAATCTTTTTGTTTTTACTAAGGTGATTTTACCTGATTTACTAAAGGATTTCTTGTACACATCACTACTCCTTTTTATATCTTAGGGTGATTGTCTTACATGCTGGAGTGAAATTTGTATTTCAGTGAGCAAAAATAAAACAACAAATCTATTTCCCCCCCAACTTCAACCCCAGCTCACCACTGTGGATATTTGTTTGTTCATTACAGCTCATAAGCAATCTGTTAGTAAATCAGCACATCAGACTCCAAACCATAGAATGACTTACATGGCCACTGTGTTGCTTTCAGGTGATGATCCCTAAGATCATGGGGAGGGAGGTGCCTCAGGAGAAGAGGGACACTGCCATAGAGGACCTTGATGACTCCCTCAAGATGCTCGAGGAGAAGTTCCTACAGGATGGGCCGTTCATCGCAGGGGACCACTTCTCTCTGGCTGATCTGGTGGCTATAGTGGAAGTCTACCAGGTCAGCTCCATTCACAGATTGACACATTAACCACACTTTTGTGCCTGGTCAGCATCTGGAAGGACTGTAAAGGACATATGTTGCCTATGCTTAATGTGGAATAACACACACAGATTTAGTCTTCTTGAGAATGTATACAGGCATCTTACAGGTCTGGGAGGACACAGATGAGCAACTCTAACACTCTCACACTTCTGGTGCACTTCTTCTCTCTCTTCTCTTTGAACTTTGTCACATTGATTAGAATAAGTCCTATAACTATTAACTAGTTCATTCTATTTGGAAGACGTACATTAGATAAACACTTGAGCTGGGCTGAGTGGGCACTAGCATGACTCACTAATTGAGCCAGGGGCATTTGAGGGGCAGCAGACTGGTCCCCTGTGATCTGCTTCTCTAATTGTGTGTGCGTGTGTGTGTGCGTGTGCGTGTGCGTGTGCGCGTGCGCGTGCGTGTGCGTGTGCGTGTGCGTGTGCGTGTGTGCAGCCTGTAGGTGCTGGCGTGGATGTGTTTGAGGGAAGGCCCAAGCTCAGTGCCTGGAGGGACCGTGTACGGCAAGAGATTGGGCCCGAGCTGTTTGACGAGGCCCATCAGGGAATCATGGGCGCCATCGAGATGGGTCAAGTCCCTGGACAGCAGCAAGATGCAGGCGTTCAAGCCCAGGATTCAAAAGATGTTTTTCTGAAGCTGATGTTATTCGTTATGGCTTATAGCCGGCTTTCTGATATAATTGTTCTGAAATCTCAAAATGTTGTAAATGTGTCCTGTTTACAAAGAACAACATTAAACCAGTTTTGATTATGAATTTGCGTGAGCTGCTGTTTTTAAAGATATTCTCACGTATTCTCACGTGATTGCTTAATTGTAGACACACCAAACAGGTTTAAGCACTATAGAAATGCAGCAGGAGAGTTCACCTGTCTTCAACCAAAATGGAAAGAGTCAGAAAAAGAAGAGTGAGGGTAAGAGGGGGAGGGGGAAACCACAGAGGAGGAGGAGGAGAAGGAGGAAGAGGCGGAGGCCATGCGAGAGGCCTAGGTCGAGGTGGAGGTGGAGGTAGAGGAAGAGGAAGACCTGAAGCAGGAGGAAAACGTGCTCAAAGAAGAAGACCAAATTAATCAAATTTATTTGAAAGGAAGAAGGGGGCCCAGATTCACGCAAACACAAGAGAGAGAGATCATAGGTCATGGTTTTGGCCAATAATGCTATCAGGCTCAGAGAAATTCAAACTAACATTATCGGTAACCATGCCATTTTTAATAATGTCGATCAGGTCTCTCAGTCAACACTGGCAAGCATCCTGAAAAGACATCAGGTTCAAATTAAACAACTTCTATCTGTACTGTATTTTTTTCAGATCTTTTTATTTCTCTTTTTATTTACTGTAATTGTAACCTGTACTGGATACAGACTTTTACGTTTGTCTGATATTTGCTGAGCTTACAGTGTTATGCACACTACTGTAGTAGCATGAAAAGTGGGACATGTTTTGTTGTGATTCTCCATGTTGACATATTGACTGATTTGGGTATATGTAGAGAAATCAATTATATTTTCATCTGTCTGCAGCATTGGTCTTGAGTAGTGTTTGGTGAATGTATTGTATAATTGCACTTTCTCTGTGTACTTCACTTACACTACTCAAATCACTGAGAAGTAGAATTGCTAAAAGTGTTAAGTTTGCAACAGCAGGGTGTAACTGGTACAAACAGAATTAAGTCATATGCAACGTGTGTGTTTCATATGGTAACAAAATATGGTTTTGATAAATTAGTGTATAGTTTTTACAAGAGTGTTTCATTTTGCAAAGGGTCTGAGGTGTTTTGCTAATTGGGTGTGTGGTTGTGATAATTGTGTGTAGTGTTTTGAAAAACAAAACACAACCATCAAAATCGTGCTTAAACAATCGAGAAAAACTGTAAAACATGTTACAAATTCAGTGGAGTATTGTTAACTGAATGTTATCACCCAGGAAAAATGTAGTTTGGCCTTTTCCGGTTGCCAGTGTCTTGAGCTGGAATGTAATCAGATTCTAATGGTTTCCTTCCTTGGAAATGGATGGATACTTACACCATTTTAAACTGGGCTTAGCCACAAAATAGAGAATATAGATACAGTGGCGTTAAACAAATGCATTATAATTGTCCAATCATGCCTGAATCAATGTGTTTTTATTAATATGATACATGAGATGCACTGATCGCTATATTGGAACATTGTTAAGCCTTTTCACAGAGAAGGTCCCCCTCCAAGCACAATCTAAAAAGTGTAAAATAAGAGGAACTAGTCTACGCGTCGGTGGTGTCCGTACCTGTGCGTATGCTTGTCAACAATCAAGTATCAAGGCCTAGGGTAAGATCATGTGAGTTTAAAGTTACTAGTGACATGGAGGAGGAGGTGGGATGCTTTGCAACGCCCTGGAGCGTGTGGTGTATCGGACAGGAAAGGTGGGTTTAAATATCCCAGAATGAAGCGGGGTGCCAGCTGTCAATCATTCATATAGGCTTGTCCTGAACTTTGTTTTGAAAAAAAACATCATACGTAGTATTTTCTTTAATTCTACACAAATTAGCTAAAGACAACTTGTAGGTCCTGGTTAAAACACTGTGTCAGTGCATCTGTAGTGCTACTGTGCATCAAGCAAACATATTTGTACTGTATTGGACATCTTACTGAAATTTGGCTTCACTGAGCATTTTCCTATCTAGTCAATCCAAGGAATTGCACCTGATGTTTTTTATCCACTGATTTGTTTTTTCGATTATGTGATTGCATACTTTCTATCGATATGGCAGTATTTATACCATATATTAATTTCTAGTCATTGTCCAAATATAAGTAAAGACAGCCACAACTGAGTATGTGTATTTTGTTTATTTATATATTTATTGGTTTAACTAATGACATTCTGTAATCAAGTATTACACAATGCTACCTTAGGTAACTAAAAGTCAACTAAAGAAAATATGAAAACACCCATTAAAAAACATAATTTTAAAAAGACTACAGAACAGTTCACATAAAGCCCTGTGTATTTGGTATGGAGACCTTAGGAGTGCGTAGTGCCAGGTGAAGATCCTAATGTGATATTCTGGGATAGCAGCTAAAAGATGGTTAAAATAAAAGATTCAAGTAATCATAGCCTACCTGTGCCCTCGGGTTGATGTCAATACTTCTTTTGATCTTTGGTCCCCTTTGCTAAAGGACAGCAGCTTCTGATTGGAGCCTTGCAGTAGTTCCTCCTCCAGGGCGATCATGACTCGCCAGCACGGAGGGGAGCCAGATCCCCACAGAAGTGTCATGCTCTTGGCCATGATCTTGGAATCAGTGCTTTCTTCCTTCTTCCCAAGGCTGCTTCATTTGAAGGGAGGAACACACGGATCTTGGGCAGCTCACACGTCCTTCAGGGGATCCTTCAATGGGGGTTCCTGGAGCCAATGTTGGGGCCAGGTGGCCTTGATGCTGGGGCGATCCTTCAGAAAACCATGGTACACACCAAGTTTGGGATACTTCTTCTGACTCATCCTGTATGGAAAGACAAAATACATTTGTTGCTTTCAGATGGTGACCTATCCAGCTAACATACTGTCCGTGTCAAGGAGTAATTTCATACGTCTATATGTTTTGCATTACAGGTCCACATTCATTCTTAAAGTGCACAAGTGTATTACTATATAATACTATCACTTTGTATTGTGATGTAATATGTATGAAATAATGTTATTATTGTTATTTACATCGTTCTACTTACCCCAGACGGAATGCAAGGTAGGAAAAAACACAACATCAGCCATTGATACGTTTTTCCAAGCTATGTAGGGTCCAGTCTACATAGAACAGGGGAAAAGGATGATGAGAAGAGGAAGCTTTAATGACAGACCACTACATAGTGCCTGTGTAACGGAGTGCCTGCAGGCAGTGCATAACAGGGGGTATTCCTCGTACGTGGTTTAGTGACAAACTTGGATAAGTTAACTCAGAGTAAGTGGTAAACCTCCTAATAAAATAACCCCCATTGGTTCATTGCATTAAAAGGTGTAGTCTAATCCAATACCCTTTTTTTGGTCAAAATCTGTGAATTTCTCCACACAGTTTTCTAGCTGTCCGTTCTGTGTGCACACTCAATCTGTAAATTAAACTGTAAAACAAACAAAGTGGCTCGGACTGAGCTTTACACTATTCCAGCCAATCAACAGGGTGCTTCAGGAGAAGATTTAAAGGGCGGAAGAGTGGGCGGTAGGGCGGAGTGTGATTTGACATCCTTTCGCCGGGATCGCTGACTACATCTTTAAGGTTAGAGACTACTTTGAGCAGCTAAAGGACTGGGCTGAGTACCTTCTCTAAGTAGTCCTCCCACAGCTGAAACTCAGTCGTCGCCGCCTCCTTGTTTCTCTTCTCCGTTGCCTCGTGTTTTTCCTCCGCAGGGACACGAAAAGCGTACATCAAAACATCGACCGCAAAACACGAAGATCACATAATCATGTATTGTATTAAATCTTTGAAATAGGCTCATTGTAATCTGATTAGATTCGAAGCAACCGTGCTATAGGCCTGTAACTCTGAGAAAACATTAACCCATCAAATTCGCCTTGCGACATTTCAATCCCCCAAACCTTTGTACCCCGTGTCCAAATTGAGGTTTGCAACTCACTCTCATTTGATAAAAAGTATCGCTCTCTTTTGATAAAAGTCATGAGAGGCCCTTTTTGCCCATAGTAGCACGCAAGTTTAATTATTAATAGTTAGACCATTAATAGACAGGCTAAACACTCGCCTGTGGAGAGCTTATCCATCTCCAGATGTATGTGTCATGATGACATATGTGGTTTTCCACATTGCATGACTTGACACATTTTCTGACTTGTGAAGTGTCTGTCACATAGGCTCACCCTGCAGTACGAGGTCTGTTTTGTCATGTCATGCTAATACCTTGAGCTATACCTCTGGCTATGTTGACCAAACAGAGTTTCATTGATTTAATAGTCTACGTAAAATTAAAAAAAAAAAAAATGTTTTCGTGTTTCTTGGGAGATTGAAATCTATAGCTTGTAAGTTTCTAGTGTAGACTACATTTACTCCTAACACTTGAAAGAAAGTGCTTGAAATCATATGGATAACACAGTTGGCGTTTGTTGTACTGGATGTTTTTCTATGTTGCATACGTCTATGCTACTCAAGTGTAATTTGTATGTTTGACATAAAATTAGGCTACTGTACCTTTAATACATTGGCCCGAGTTTGTGGGTGCTAACTTGTAGCCCTTCAGAGGTGTGGTATGAACTGTCACACACATAGTTCATTTCTGAGTTACCAAAGCGAAGTCACTTGTGGTTGAACTACAGCCGGTTAAAATGCCTTTAGAATTATATTTGGACCTTTTGTCGCAGCCATGTCGTTCAGTGTATATATTTGCCAAGAAAAACAACATCCCGTTTGATTTCAAGAAGATCTCGCTCATGGAGGGTAAACATTCTTATTTAAATCATTGATCTTGGCGTCCCTTTACTTTCCATTGTAATAGTAACTGCAGTCTGGCGTAACACATTGCTTAAAATCCAAGCTGTTTAAAATCCAAAGTATAGAAAGCAGACAGCTGCACTGTTGTTAAAGGTGAAATCAGTACTTTTATTGTGAAAAAAAATCGAAATGCTTCTGGGCCTAAAACTTACATATACCTAAACTAACATATACCTAAAAGAGCATTGTTCCTGTTGTCTATGTGTCTTCTGTGCATGCTACTATTTAGTTTGCGGTGTTTTATGCATTTGATGACCAGACATTACATGCAAATACATAACAAGGGTGGAAACAGAGAAAAGTGTTAAATAATATGTAATTTGTAAGCTATATACTTTAAATATTATCAAACCTTGCAGGAGGTCAGTATGGAGAAGACTTTGGAAAAGTCAATATGATGAGGAAAGTACCTGCAATGCGAGATGGAGAATTTTGCTTGGCTGAAAGGTACAGATAAGGCTAATTCATCATTGTCACATACACCCCAGTTCTGCTATTGGCTGGGAAACCATCTGAGCTGAGTCACTGATATGAGGGCTAACATGAATTAAAGTACTGAACAGATGAAGAGTATAACCTTTATGTATGACATCACTGCATCCAGCCGGTGCAGCAGCTGCTGTTATGACTGAAATCTATTGTAGCCTGAAGGCAAAAGTAGAACAGAAGAGAAACAATGTGTGGCTTTGACGTAGTAGACCACTGCATGATTTAAAGGTCAAATTTCCCTTATATTATCGTACATTATATCAAAATTGTGCATCAATCGCCAATTGTTTGCAGACAAAACAGGCAACAAGAAGATTTGAGATACATAGAATCTACACCAACATTGGGAAACACTTTTAAACATTCCGTTATAATTACATCTTAAAGGTAGGCCTACAAACATATATTTAGACATATATTTTCGGACAACAAAAGCGACATACATATCCTCTATAAGTCCTGCTGCCACTGTGATTTGAAAGCTTTATTACCAATGTGACATTCGGGCTGCCATGTATTATCTTTGTAACGTACAGGCTGAAGGCATCAGGAAGTGATCTGGGCATACTGGCTAAGGCCAGATGGGTAGCAACACTCTTTAGCTCAAGTTTCAAGGCTTTTGTTTGGAGGTGTCAGAATTTAGGTCACAGCAGTTTACTGTTGAATTGTTTAACAATGGCCTTAGTGACTATCATTTTGCAGCTGTCATGGTTTATGTAACGAAAAAAGATAATAATGTTTATGATGTTCACTGTTTTTCCGCAGGAGTTTGGGCTGACTTCTTTATTCTTATTCTTCTTTTTCTCACTGTGTCTGTAGCATTGCCATGATGATGTACATGGTGGAGAAGTTCAAAACTCCAGACTACTGGTATCCGGCTGATTTGCACAAACGAGCACGGGTGAACGAGTACTTGTCATGGCAGCACATGTCAATACGAATGCATGCCTCCAAAATGTTCTGGGTTAAAGTAAGTAACATTCGTGATCTCTTAATGTTCTGCATCATGTATTGGCAATGGCCTGAGTTTATGACACAAGCAAACACTATTAAAGTATCATTCTAGGTCTCACTTCATCAAAAGGTATGTATGTGAACTCATGCCATGAAGCAATGCAACCTAGTTTTGTATAGATCTTACGTTTAAGTATTGGGGAATGGAACATTTTGTAAAAACAGACCCGCAACACAGACCTCGTTGTACAAAAACATCACATCACTACTTCTTTTGATATCTTAGGGTGATTGTCTTACACGCTGGAATTAAATTTGTCTTTCAGTGAGCAAAAATGAAACAACTCATCTATTTCGCCCCAACTTCATCCCATGCAAACCACTGTGGATATTTGTTTGTTCATTACAGCTCATAAGCAATCCATTAGTAAATCAGTACATCAGACTCCAAACTATAGAATGACTTACATGGCCACTGTGTTGCTTTCAGGTGATGATCCCTAAGATCATGGGGAGGGAGGTGCCTCAGGAGAAGAGGGACGCTGCCATAGAGGACCTCGATGACTCCCTCAAGATGCTCGAGGAGAAGTTCCTACAGGATGGGCCGTTCATCGCAGGGGACCACTTCTCTCTGGCTGATCTGGTGGCTATAGTGGAAGTCTACCAGGTCAGCTCCATTCACAGATTGACACATTAACCACACTTTTCTTCCTGGTCAGCATCTGGAAGGACTGAGGGGCAGCAGTCTGGTCCCCTGTGATCTGCTTCTCTCTAATGCTGTGTGTGTGTGTGTGTGTGTGTGTGTGTGTGTGTGTGTGTGTGTGTGTGTGTGTGTGTGTGTGTGTGTGTGTGTGCGTGTCTGTGCAGCCTGTAGGTGCTGGCGTGGATGTGTTTGAGGGAAGGCCCAAGCTCAGTGCCTGGAGGGACCGAGTACGGCAGGAGATTGGGCCCGAGCTGTTTGACGAGGCCCATCAGGGAATCATGGGCGCCATCGAGATGGTCAAGTCCCTGGACAGCAGCAAGATGCAGGCGTTCAAGCCCAGGATTCAAAAGATGTTTTTCTAAAACTGACTAATTTGTAATCATACTGAAGCACTTATTTTAATTGTTTGTGTTGGGTATCATTGTTATATCTTTTGCATGTTTATGATTAATACATTATCATAATAGTCCAATTTTAATTTGATTTATGTTGCCTACTTATTAGACTAGGAGAAAACATGTTTATCTGAGTTATTCATTATGACTTATAGCCTGCTTGCTGATGTAATTGTTCTGAAATCTGTTTACAAAGAGCAACATTAAACCAGTTTTGATTATGAATTTGCGTGAGCAGCTGTTTTGAAAGATATTCTCACAAGGCTTGCTGGTTTAGTTCCAAACTCGCTGTCTGTAGCATTTAAAGCATGTTTCAAATTCAGTTGAGTATTGTTAGCTGAATGTTATCACTCAGGGAACATTTTGTTTAGCCAGCCTTCTTTTCCGGTTGCCAGTGTTTTGAGCTGGAATGTAATCAGATTCTAATGGTTTCCTTCCTTGGAAATGGATGGATACTTACACCATTTTAAACTGGGCTTAGCCACAAAATAGAGAATATAGATACAGTGGCGTTAAACAAATGCATTATAATTGTCCAATCATGTCTGAATCAATGTGTTTTTATTAATATGATACATGAGATGCACTGATCGCTATATTGGAACATTGAGCCATGTTAAGCCTTTTCACAGAGAAGGTCCCCCTCCAAGCGTACTCTAAAAAGTGTAAAATAAGAGGAACTAGTCTGCGCGTTGGTGGTGTCCGTACCTGTGTGTGTGCTTGTCAACAATCAAGTATCAAGGCCTAGGGTAAGGTCATGTGAGTTTAAAGTTACTAGTGACATGGAGGAGAATAGGGAGGAGGTGGGATGCTTTGCAACGCCCTGGAGTGTGTGGAATATTGGACAGGAATGGTGGGTTTAAATATCCTAGAATGAAGCGGGGTGAGTGACAGCTGTCAATCATTCATGAAGGCTTCTCCTGAACTTTGTTAAGAAAAAAACATCAAACGTAGTATTTTCTTTAATTCTACACAAAATAGCTAAAGACAACCTGTAAGTCCTGGTTAAAACACTGCCTCGGTGCATCAAGCAAACATATTTGTACTGTATTGGACATCTTACTGAAATTTGGCTTCACTGAGCATTTTCCTATCGATCCAAGATGTGGCTCCTGATGTTTTTTATCCACTGATTTGTTTTTTCGATTATGTGATTGCATACTTTCTATCGATATGGCAGTATTTGTGCCATTTATTCATTTCTAGTCATTGTCCAAAAATTAGTAAAGACAGCCACAACTTAGTATGTGAATTTTATTTATTTATATATTTATTTGTGTAACTGATTCTCTAATCAAGTATTACACAATGTTACCTTAGGTAATTTAAAGTTAACTTAAGAAAATACAAAAAAAGCACCCGTTAAAAAACATAATTTTAAAAAGACTACAAAACAGTTCACATAAATCCCTGTGTATTTGGTATGGAGGCTTCAGGAGTACGTAGTGCCAGGTGAAGATCCTAATGTGATATTCTGGGATAGCAGCTGGACACTGGAGGTCTCAAAGGTCTTTAATGAGGTCTGACCCAGGGCCCTCCAGCCAGTGAGGGGGCCAGGTGGCTTTGATACTGGGCCGGTCCTTCAGCATGGTGTAGTACGCCCCCAGTCTGGAATACTTCTCCTGGGACATTCTGCATTAGGGCACAACAAAATAATACAGTAAGTAAGTCAGTCGGTCGGTCGTGTCTCTTCCTCCTTCAGTAAGGAGTAGAACCCAGAACCCACAGAACTGTCATGCCCTTCATCATAGTTCTAGATTTAATAATTTAGAATCAAGGATCGGATAATAAGCCTCAAGTCTGGGATACCTCTACTGTGAAATTCTATGTTAGGGCACATTCATATAATAATCAGTCAGTGAGCTCTGCGATAGTTTCTCCTCCAGGGTGATTATAATTCTACCACAAGGAGTGAAGCCCAACCTCATTCTCTTGCCCATAATTTTAGATTCACTAGTTTAGACTCCAGAATAGTGTTGTACTCCCAATGTCAGAGTTATCTCTACTGTGACCTTCTATATCAGGGTACATAATCATTATAACCAGACATTACAAGGACTCAATCAATAAATAGATCCATCATATTACCCATTGACCCTTTAAAGACATATTATGACCCTACATAGCATTTTGAATTATGCAGTTATTTATCTTACCCAAAGCGCACAGCATAGGCAACTACAGGAAAGACAAGGACATCAACCAATGAGAATGACCTCCCAGCAAGATATGATCCTGGCTCCATCTGTAAAACACAAGACTCGCCTAGTTTATAAGAATTCAGTGCTGACTAATACAGACTAAATACAAGTGTTGTTCCTGTTTCAAGAAGTGTTGTTCCTGTTTCAGTTTTTATGTTTCTGTAGCTTAACAGGTAGAACAGGGTGCTGACAGTTAAGTTCAGTTCTGATGACTGTACACCTCCTCTCTCAGTACTGAGGGTTGGTTTTGATAAAAGTGTAAAGTGTGTATGAATAAATATAAATGAAGATATTTATTTATTTAGTGGTGAAGACACAAATCATTTAAAAGTTCCTTCAGACTACAATATAACTTCCCCTATTACGACTCCAATTAATTCAATATGGTGAACTATGTACCACATAAGTATATACTGAAAAAGGGCGGTATGCAGTGGCTACAGTGGTTCTTTTAAGGCGGATTTCGAAGTAATAGATATGAGTGTGTGTGTGTGTGTGAGTGTGTGTGTGTGTGTGTGTGTGTGTGTATGTCTGTGTGTGTGGCGTGGGTGTTCATGCTCTTATGTGTGTGTGTGTGTGTGTGTGTGTGTATGTGTGTGCATGAGTGTGTGTGTAAACTATGAAAGCACCTTCTCCAAGTATTCCTCCCAAATCTTGAGTTCAGCTGTCAGAGTCTCCTTGTTTCTCTTTATTGTGGAGTCATGCCTCTCATCCTCTGGGACACGTAAGTTGTAGTACACAATGTCACCTGGTGGACACATCGGCCATGTGAAAAATCTCACACACCGTTCTCACACAGTGAACGTGTCTGGAATGGTTACTCTGATTGTGATATGGTGTTTTGTTTATTTATTTAGTCTCTAGATGAGGAATTACTGGCATTTTAGTGGTAGCTAAATGTTGAGGTGTTAAATCCTCATGGCTTAGTTTGATATAGTATTCTGAAATGCTAAATTACATTTTTACAGTGGCTTAAAACATATTTCACCCACCCGCCTCGGGAAATCATAATTTCTACAATTACAAAAGACAAAAGGCTGCTGGGGGGAGGGGGGGTGTCTATGAATATTTACATATACTGCAAGACAACCACAATGTTCAGTTTGGTCCTTTGTCATATTTGTGAATTTATGAATAAAATGTATAGATAGAAGTATTTTATAAGATATTCTATACATACTGAGTTTCTGGTGTAGTGTTTGTCCCTCAAACATGCGCTGGTACATCAGAGCCTGTTCTGCTTGGCCTTCTGGGATCAGTGGAGTGCCCTGGGACCTGAACTGGCTCTACAGGTTACAGACATACAGTACAACTAAAAGCATCGTCCATTTAGGCAGATGTGATCTATGGCACTCTGGCATTCAAGACCAACAGAGCGTGACAGAGAAGGCTGGGACAAAGACAAAGTGCAAGTCATCCCCACTTTGTGCTGTGATGAATGGGTACCAGAAGAAAACCACTAACTTTTTGCAAAGTCATGCTGACAGTTACTTGTTGTGAATAACAGTAACACGATTTTTATCGTTCCAAGTGAGGTGGAGGGCAGAGGATACTGTACACAAACTTGGAGAGGGCACTTTTTTCATTTTGATACACATTCAGAATTTTTGCACTCACTTGTTGATACTTTTAGGATAACAGACCCAATGAACCTACCTCAAGGTACAAGACGGCAGCGTAGGATTCATTCAGGATGTTATCTCCATGTTTGAAAGCAGGTAGCTGTTAGGGGGGGGAATGATGAGTCAACTATGACTTAACACTTTTTAAACAAAGGTAAAACCATGCTCGAGTCAAACGTTCGTTGTGGATGAGGAAGACGCCAGTTAACGCACATCATGAACTAAAAGATGGTTAAAATAAAGGATTCAAGTAATCATAGCCTACCTGTGCCCTCGGGTTGATGTCTAATACTTCTTTGGATCTGTGGTCCCCTTTGCCAAAGGACACCAGCTTCTGATTGTAGCCTTGTAGTAGTTTCTCCTCCAGTGCGATCATGACTCGCCAGCACGGAGGGGAGCCAGATCCCCAGAGAAGTGTCATGCTCTTGGCCATGATCTTGGAATCAGTGCTTTCTTCCTTCTTCAGACACTCAACAGAACGAATGCGCTGCCAAACGGAACAACGCGGTTATCTTGTAGTATGAATATATAGTTTAGTGGTAGAGGGGAAAATTACGACACGCCCACAGTTCGCTTCCGTAATGCAAACACAAGAGTGGTTGCATTATGTAATCCTTCCGCCTACACCCATAATAGCCTATAGACTCATTAGTTGACATCTCCCTGCCTAGTCTAGTTTGAGCATGACTGTGCATTCTGTTCCATAGACAGACATCTTTCACGTTTACAAACACACACACACACACATAGTTCCCATTCTATTCAAAGTGACTCATCAAAATTAACATGACAGAAAACAGAAACCCATGTTCTGCTCACACAAGGCTTTATTGCAAGTTGTGTTTATGTAGCCTACTGTTTCCAGTGGACAAGTAAATATTCAAAGACAGGAGCTTCAAAACAGTGTAGGCATCTAATTCCATAATGTGACAGCATTTCATTCGTTTTTATATGGAGTTATGAGCTGACAAGAATCTGAAAAAAGCAGAAAGTTATGGATATTTTAAAACAAAACCAAACAAAATTGTGGTTGAAAGCCGTTTCCAAAAAAGGAGTTAGTATGTATTTTTATATTTGTGACCATGCATGGCTTCTTGTTTTCTCTTAAATTACAGTTAATAGAACAACACTGCTCTTTGTCTATAATACACTATTCTACAGAAATAAAATGCAAAATAACATTACATAACAAACAAACTTGACAACAAAGCAGGGCATTTTTACAATATCCTTTTAAATGTTTATAATTTTTGTACACATTTGTCCTTTTTACAATTTCCAGGATAAGATTGACTAGAAAGGAGTCTGAATGAGATCTTCTCTCACATTAATTATGACAATGGTTCCATGAATGTCCCATGCAAGAGTTTAGGATTACGGTGCCAGACTACCTACGGTTCTCGAACAGAATTTCTGTACCTTCTCCTGAACTTTGTTTAGAAAAACATCATACGTAGTATTTTCTGTAATTCTACACAAAAAAGTTGTAGATCCTGGTTAAAAAACGTTCTCAGTGCATCTATAGTGCTAATGTGCATCAAGCACATATTTGTACTGTACATACTGTATTGGACATCTTACTGAAATTTGGCTTCACTGAGCATTTTCCTATCTAGTCAATCCAAGGAGTTGTACCTGATGTTTTTTATCCACTGATTAGTTTTTTCACTTATGTGATTGCATACTTTTTATCGATATGGCAGTATTTATGCCATATATTAATTTCTAGTCATTGTCCAAAAATTAGTAAAGACAGCCATAACTGAGTATGTGAATTTAGTTTATTTATTAGTTACACATTCATGTAACTGATGACATTCTGTAATCAAGTATTACACCTTAGGTAACTAAATGTCAACTAAAGAAAATATGAAAACACCCGTTAAAAAACTACAGAACAGTTCACATAAAGCCCTGGGTATTTGGTATGGAAGCTTTAGGAGTATGTAGTGCCAGGTGAAGATCCTAATGTGATATTCTGGGATAGCAGCTGGACACTGGAGGTCTCAAAGGTCTTTAATGAGGTCTGACCCAGGGCCCTCCAGCCAGTGAGGGGGCCAGGTGGCTTTGATACTGGGCCGGTCCTTCAGCATGGTGTAGTACGCCCCCAGTCTGGGATACTTCTTCTGGGACATTCTGCATTAGGGCACAACAAAATAATACAGTAAGTAAGTCAGTCGGTCGGTCGTGTCTCTTCCTCCTTCAGCAAGGAGTAGAACCCAGTACCCACGGAACTGTCATGCTCTTCATCAGAGTTCTAGATTCAATAATTTAGAATCAAGGATCGGATAGTAAGCCTCAAGTCTGGGATACCTCTACTGTGAAATACTACGTTAGGGCACATTCATATAATAATAAGTCAGTGAGCTCTGCAATAGTTTCTCCTCCAGGGTGATTATAATTCTACCACAAGGAGTGAAGCCCAAACTCATTCTCTTGCCCATCATTTTAGATTCACTAGTTTAGACTCCAGCATAGTGTAAGACTCCCAATGTCTTATTTATCTCTACTGTGACCTTCTATATCAGGGTACATAATTATTATAACCAGACATTACAAGGACTCAATCAATAAATAGATCCATCATATTACCCATTCACCCTTTAAATGCATATTATAATAGCCCACCATAGCCTTTTGGATTATGCAGATATTTATCGTACTCAAAGGCCACAGCACAGGCAACTACAGGAAAGACAAGGACATCAGCCAATGAGAATGACTTCACAGCGAGATATGATCATGGCTCCTTCTGTAAAACACAAGACTTGACTAGTTTATAAGTATTCAGTGCTGACTAATACAGACCAAATACAAGTGTTGTTCCTGTTTCAAGAAGTGTTGTTCCTGTTTCAGTTTTTTATGTTTCTGTAGCTTAACAGGTAGAACAGGGTGCTGACAGTTAAGTTCAGTTCTGATGCCACACACTTGCTGATGACTGTACACCTCCTCTCTCAGTACTGAGGGTTGGTTTTGCTAAAAGTGTAAAGTGTGTATGAATTAATGTAAATGAAGACATATATGTATTTAGTTATAAAGACACAAATCATTTAAAAGTTCCTTCAGACTACAATATCATTTCCCCTTGGTCTTGCCATTATTCCAATTCCAATTAATTAAATGGTGAACTATGTACCACATACTTATACAATTAAAAAGGGCAGAACACAGTGGCTGCAGTGGTTCTTTTAAGGTGAATTTAGAAGTAATAGATATGAGTGTGTGTGTGTGGCGTGCATATGCCTGTATGTGTGTGTGTGTGTGTGTGTGTGTGTGTGTAAACTATGAAAGCACCTTCTCCAAGTATCCCTCCCACATCTTGAGTTCAGCTGCCAGAGTCTCCTTGTTTCTCTTTATTGTGGAGTCATGCCTCTCATCCTAAGTTGTAGTACACAATGTCACCTGGTGGACACATCGGCCATGTGAAAAATCTCACACACCGTTCTCACATAGTGAATGTTTCTGGAATGGTTACTCTGATTGTGATGTGGTGTTTTGGTTATTTATTTTTTTATTCATTTTAAGTCTCTGGATTAGGGATTTTAGTGGTGAGTAATTATCACGTGTTCTGGCAAGAAAAATGCTAGCTACATTTTGAGGTGTTAAATTGCTATGGTTTGATTAATATAGTATTCTGAAATGTTGAATTGCATTTTCACAGTGGCTTAAAAGATTATTCACCCACCCCCCTCAGGAAATCATAATTTTTACAATTACATTTACAAAAGGCAAAATAAGCGATTTTTCTCCTAACGTTGAAAATAAATAAATAAAAAAACTAAAATATACTACTTGCATAAGTATTCACATCCCTGTGCTTTTGAGTTCTAGTTTAAGGCAGATGACAAATTATTCACAATAAATAATAATAATATTCACAATTGACCATAACTGATTATGAGTGGTTAAAGTACAGATCTCCCTCTGGATACATGAATAATACACTCTTCTTGCGATCATCAGCCAGATAATGAAATAACAGAGGGAATGAAGCTGAAAGAGACAAGGTGATTCAAATGCGTACGTGAGAAGGTATCTAAGTGTTTTGATGTCCAATTGAGCCCCATTGGATCCTTATAGATAAAGTGGAAGTTGCATCACTCCACCATGATGCTGTGTAGAAAAGCCTGTCCCCCAAACCAAGCATTTGAGGAAGATATTAACTGGTGATGGAGGCCACGACTGTCCACACATCACCCCAAAACACACAACCTAACCCACAAGAAAACCTGTTGCAGTCTGTTGTAAAACTAGGTGTTGGGAAAGGGATTACTTACCAGCAGGGCTAAAGCAACACTGATGTGGCTCCAGGACAATAAAAATGAATATTTCAGAATGGTTCGGCTAAACCCCTGATCAACATTCTACTGAAAGTCTGTGGCGCTGCAGTCCAGGACCCCTCATCCCATCAGTTTAGATGTTTCTATATACATTTTACCCAAACAAGGGGGAAAACACTGCAGGAGAAAGTGCAAAGCTGGTACTGTCTCACCTCTGATGAATTAAAGCTGCTCTTGCCGCAAAGGGCCCTCGCTAAGTATTAATGTACAGGCAAGCAGAATATCTTAGTTTTGTAATAATTTATTTTAAGTAGGTGTTCAAAATGCTAATACTGATTGGGAAAACATGTGTTAGTATCTTTTGTAAAACAGAAAATTGTGATGGGGGGTGGGAATACTTTTTCAAGCCACTGTATGAAATTTTCATTATACAACAATACATATACTGCAAGACAAACACAATGTTCAGTGGAGTACCTTGTCATATTTGTGAATTTATGAATAAAATATATAAACAGAAGTATTTTATAAGATATTCTATACATACTGATTTTCTGGTATAGTGTTTGTCCCTCAAACATGCGCTGGTACATCAGAGCCTGTTCTGCTTGGCCTTCTGGGATCAGTGGAGTGCCCTGGGACCTGAACTGGCTCTACAGGTTACAGACATACAGTACAATTAAAAGCATCGTCCATTTAGGCAGATGTGATCTATGGCGCTCTGGCATTCAAGACCAACAGAGCGTGACAGAGAAGGCTGGGACAAAGGCATCCCCACGTTGTGCTTTGATGTATAGGCATCAGAAGAAAACCACTAACTTTTTGCAAAGTCATGCTGACATGTTTTAGTTACTGGTTGTGAATAACAGCAACACGATTGTATCGTTCCAAGTGATGTGGAGGGCAGAGGATACTGTATACAAACTTGAAGAGGGCACTTTTTTCATTTTCATGCACATTCAGAATTGTTGCACTCACTTGTTGACACCTTTGAGGCTTTGACCCTATGAACCTACCTCAAGGTACAAGACGGCAGCGTAGGATACATTCAGGATGTGATCTCCATGTTTGAAAGCAGGTAGCTGTTAGGGGAAATGCTGAGTCAACGATGACTCAACACTTTTTAAACAAAGGTAAAACCATGTGTAACCGGTGGGTTAATTCCCTGCGTTGAAATGTGCTTAATGGTATGAATGATGACGTCCGAACAACGAGACTCTTTGATGGATTTTATTTTCTCTGCGAATAAACAACAGCTATCAGTTGCTGGGTTCTGGCTCTCCTTTAAGGCTCCCAACCTCCTCTTCCCAAGATTGTCAGAAACAGGACGCAGGTAACCCACACAACATACCCAATTCATACAAATGTAAAAGCAGAAACACACTAGTTTGAACAATTGCTCTACAAACTTACCCACATACATTCTAAAAACTAGCCTAGTACTGAAACCATACAGGAGGCTAGCTTGCCTAGCTAGCCTATTAGCATAAATGCTAGCGAGACCTAGTACTAGTAGTATGTCAGTATCATTTACATTTAGTCATTTAGCAGACGCTTTTGTCCAAGGCGACGTACAAGGGAGAGAACAGTCTAGCTAAGAGCAATACAAAACATGGTGTAACAATAAATACTACTTTACATAAGAATTAGAAAAACGACCTAGAAAGGAAAAAGAAGTGCAGGAATGTAACTGCTGAAGTGCAAGTTAAGCGCTAGTCAAGGTGCCAGTTAGGAAGGGAGGTGCTCTCTGAAGAGTTGGGTCTTCAAAAGCTTCTTGAAGGTAGAGAGGGACGCCACCAACGTGGAACTACAAATGCGAAGAGTCTGGATTGCCGTGCTTGCACAGACGGCAGTGCTAAACGACGCTTACTAGACGAGCACAGCGTCCTGGGTGTATCATAGGCCAGAAAAACAATGTCAGTATCATAGGTCAGAACAAAATGAATGTACAAACCACAACATAAATGAAAACAATGACCCACCTGCAAATAAACAACAGCAATCAGTTGCTGGGTTCTGGCTCTCCTTCAAGGCTCCCAACCTCCTACAGTGGATAACAACAGCATGCTAAATAAACGGCGATGCTAGTCGTTATCCCCAAGCTAACTAGTCACAGGCTTATCTTACACCATGTGACGCTATCATATCACAAAATATACAAAAATACTACCATACTATAAACATTATAGTGTAGAGTGGAACATTATGATTATAATAAGACTTTGATCAGTGTTGGATGACAGTATAGAAAGGGGATAGTTATTACATTTAGTGTTGAGAATAGATAGCATACCTCTTCCCAAGATTGTCAGAAACAGGGAAGAGGTGACAGGCACTGAGGAATATGAGAGAAGAGAAAAGAAACATTATAGGAGGGGGACAGGAACTCAGACCACCCAGGGGTCCTAGTGTACTGTATGCAGTGTGTCAAAATTAAACTCCATCTTTGTGTAATTATAAACAACATAAAAATGCAACCTGTTATGTCAAAAAAGATGGTTAAAATAAAATATCCTAGTAATCATAGACTACCTGTGCCCTCGGGTTGATGTCTAATACTTCTTTGGATCTGTGGTCCCCTTTGCTAAAGGACAGCAGCTTCTGTATTGGAGCCTTGCAGTAGTTTTTCCTCCAGGGCGATCATGACTTGCCAGCACGGAGTGGAGCCAGATCCCCACACAACTCTTGGCCATGATCTCGGAATCAGTGCTTTCTTCCTTCTTCACACACTCAAAAGAACGAATGCGCTGCCAAACGGAACGATGTGGTTATCTTGTAGTATGAATATATAGTTTAGTGGTAGATAATAGACTATAGACTCATTAGTTGACATCTCCCTGCCGAGTCAAGTTTGAGCATGACTGTGCATTCTGTTCCATAGACAGACATCTTTCACGTTTACACACACACACATCGTTTCCATTCTTTTCAAAGTGACTCGGCAAAATTAACATTTAAAGGGCTGTCTAGACAAAAGATAATGAAACCCATGTTCTGATCATACAAGGCTTTATTGCAGGTTGTGTATATGTAGTCTACTGTTTCCAGTGGACAAGTAAATTCAAAGACAGGAGCTTCAAAACAGTGTAGGCATCTAATTCCACAATGTGACAGCATTTCATTCATTTTTATATGGAGTTATGAGCTGACAAGAATCTGAAAAAAGCAGAAAGTTATGGATAGTTTAAAACAAAACCAAACAAAATTGTGGTTGAAAGCCGTTTCCAAAAAAGGAGTTAGTATGTATTTTAATATTTGTGACCATGCATGGCTTCTTCTTTTCTCTTAAATTACAGTTAATAGAATAACACTGCTCTTTGTCTATAATACACTATTCTACAGAAATTACAAAAAATAACATTACATAACAAACAAACTTGACAACAAAGCAGGGCATTTACATACTTTTTTTTTTAGTATTTTTTTTTTTTTACAATATCCTTCTTTTAAATGTTTATAATTTTTGTACACATTTGTCCTTTTTACAATTTCCAGTATAAGATTGACTAGAAAGGAGTCTGAATGAGATCCTCTCTCACTTTCAATAATTATGACAATGGTTCCATGAATGTCACACGCAAGAGTTTAGGATTACGGTGCCAGACTACCGCGTCATAAACTGATCTACGGTTCTCGAACAGCATTGTTTATCAAAATCCCAATGTTCTTCTCAAATATTACTGTGAATCTCCTCAATAAATAATGAAATCGTAATATAGTACCTGGAAATGACACAAAAACAATAATAACAACAACAAAACAATCAGCTTCTTGCAGACTTTCTGTATCCTAATCAATATTTTCCAAAAGATGATCTATGGAAAAACATTGTTGTACACTAATCCAACTGACTTGAGCTCTGATGGTGATCTGTAGTCTTGATCATATGTGCTGTAAATGAATCGGGAAACTACCTTCTCAAGATCTACAGCCTCATGTTGCAGGAAGGCACATACCAAACTAAAACCTTCGACACTCATGATGAGCGGACACAATAACAAAAGACGTCATTGGGTTGAAGATACTTTGTCATTCTGGAAAATTACCTGTAAAATAATAAAAAAAAACCTTCCCTTTAAATTACCCCTGTCTTCCTCTAACTTCAAGTGGACAGTGTGTCAGTAACAACTTCTAAAATCAAGTCTCTAAAAGCAATTGACGTCTCTTTTGCAGCGTTCATCACTGTCCAATATGTGTCTCAGCAAACAACTCCGTGCCAAGTTAATATAAAGATCTCCCAAGGGCAGGGGAGAGGTGGCAGAAGAGCTGGCAATGTGCTCAGAGTTAAAGCAAGCACAGAAGGTGGAGACATGCAGATTGGCAAATAGTGTAATGATGAGATGAGCAACGCAGTCAATGGTGACAAGAGGTGAATTTCAAACATCAAAGGTGTGGACTGAGAAGGCCTCTGAGAGACAAGAAAGCTAAGCTAATGGCGACTTCTAGAACAAGATGGGCATCCCTTATCACTGAGCAAACACACCCTAATACAGAAGGGTAACCCTCAAAATCCTGAATCTACACCCATGTGTAACAACTCTACAAGGATAGGATAAGGAAAGGATACCACTGCTCATCCTACATCACACAGTTTGGTATTCAGTAGAAGGCCTTCTTTATGTAGGTGTGTGTGTGAGTGTAAATGCCTTATTTCTGCATGATTACAGACCTGTATTCCCAAGTATATTTCATATCAGGACAGTACATGAGTTTGTGTAATTGCAAAGCCAAACTGAAAGTAGTGTGAAGGGAAAGAGCTATTCATTGTTTTACTTGGGTTGTTACAATTATTTTCAGATGAACATATTTGAAATTAAGAGTCTGTGGTTGTTGTCTCTTGCTCTTTTGCTGTATCCGCTAGGCAATAGGCGTACCGTTCTTGAATAAGTTCCCTAAAGATAAAAAAATAGCCACAACAATAAACATTGCGAGATGATCGGATCAAACCCCAAGTCACAATCGTAACAAATGCTTCACTTTTTCACTCCAGGTCATAATTGTTTCTTCCAAACAAGATTCTTCTTCTTCTCATCGATGTCCCTCTCTCGGAAACAACCCACAGTTTGTTTAATTTAAAAAATGCATTCTGCCCATGTTTCTGCGACACCTAACAAGGGAGGTAAACACACACATATGACTACAACGCCACGGGAAGTTACATGGACACATACAGTAGCGATGGCGGCATCAGCTGCAGGGAGGAAGGGTTGTTGAAGGGCTTGTGATTGGCTGATGAATGTTGTGGGCGGTGGTAAAGGGAAGGCCCGGAGTGTGATGGGGTTGGTGGGGTGTGGGGTATCGTGGAGAGGTTGTGTGCGCTCCAGAAGGTCGGTAAGGGGTGTGTGTCCGCAAAGTTTCAGATGTACATTCTGATTTTTTCACACTGGCATCTCTGGGTTGTCAGCCAATCCCAGAGCTTGTGCTTCCTCCGGCGTCAGCCCGTTCTTCAGGGTCCTCCTCACTGTGGGCAAACACAAAGGCACATGATGGGAATGTATTTGAAACCATGACATTCTAAAGCCATAGACGCTGAACTAGCACCTCACTTTGTACACACTGAGTAGAAACTCATTGGAACTCATCTCATCCCCTCACTCTGTTGTAATATACTCACTTAAGCTCTTCAGCTCTATAACTGATATATTCTAACCACCTTACTATAAATGATAACTTTTGTTTCATCAGCCTCTACTGATGGTTGATAAAAAAACAGAGCTGAGCCTCTCCTTTGCATGAAGGCTCAGCCACAGTGAAATCCTTCCCCCCGGCTGGTAGCAGAGTGTTATCAGCTAGCAGTGTGAGATAGCGGACGTACGTGACTTGCGGTTGGCGCGGGACCGCCTCCTCTCCCGTGGCTCGGCCCTTTTACTAGGCCCCTGCGTAGCCGACCTCACAATGCGCTCCATGATCTCGTCCGCGTCCTCTGCGTCGTCATTGGCTGTCGAGGACACCGCGTCCTCATTGGCTGCCGAGGACCAGGCTGTGCGACCTGACAGAGGAAGAATGACAATGTGTAGCCTCTGTTGACGCTCAAGAACATAATTTCATAATTTTAATACTAAAGACACTGTAACAAATGAGTTGATAATCCTATGGGTTCTTTACTGTGCTCAGTAAAACTGATCAATCAATACTGGACCAGGCTGTGCGACCTGATAGTGGAGGGAGAACAACTTGCAGCCTCTCCTGACTCTTAAGAACTTCATTTCATCATTGTACATGACACTGTATAAAAACATTATTAATCAGTATTACCTAGTGTAATCCTATTGATACCATACTGTTCTCAGTAAAGATGACTAATAAATATTGGACCTTCTCAAAAGGATTTAATGTAAATAATTATTTCACAAGGGTATGTCCTGCTATAATTAGCACACTGATTTTGACCATAGTCTTCCTTTCATAGTTCTATTTCAGTTCAGTTTATTTTAATTACTAAAAATAATTGAATTATTATTGTTTTGAACATTCATATTAGTGCAAATATTACATTTGACGAGTCTCTGTTCTAAGAGTCTGATGCATTTCAAGCTCTCCAGCTGTTACAGAGGGGAAGACATTATGGATGCAAATGCTGTCCACTGAACTAGTGTGCTCATTGTTACTGAGCCACCCTTGTGCTAGAGTGAAAACAGTGTCTCTGTCCACTGAACTAATGTACTCATTGAAACTGTACCACCCTTGTGCTAGAGTGAATACAATGCCTCCTACAATGTATTACACAGGTGAACACTGACCTCTGCTGGGCCTGGTCCGTGTTCGAATGCGCTGGCCGGGCACCATGGAGGGCTCTTTGTCGCCGCCCTGCAGGGTGCTCTTCAGCACAGCCTTCATGCTCTCGTGCTCGGCGGCGTCCGCTGCGTGACCCAGGCCCTGAGGCTGCTGGCTCTCCTGAGCCCCGCTGGGCCCACCGCTGCCACCACCGCCACCACTACTGCCACCACCTCCGCCACCTCCCCCTAACCGGCCAGACTACACAATGCACACACACACACACATACAGACAGATATTAATTCAATGTTAATGCACACATATTTTTAAACATGCACAGAGAAATATACACACAAAAGCAACCGCACAAACAGATATGTACATACATCAACACATATTTGGACACACAGACAACACACATGTACAAATCAATGCACACATTTGGTTGAATGTGCAGATAAACATACACATACACACAGATGCACACAGACATGTTAGGGTGCGCATTCAAATAAGCACTAGCACACATGTGTAGGTAGACACACATGCATTCACACAAATGGACAAAAGTTGACGCACACATTCACAAATGCTCACATAAACACGCGCATTAGTAGATGGATGAGCGGTCTGGCTGTTTTTAAGGCTTGACCGTTATCACACCCTAGACAGTAATTAGTATGCAATGGATCTTAGTTTATGACACTTTCCGGCATTACTGGTGCAGACCAAGTAAGCAGAGGGGAAACATGTCCACCCTAATAAATGCTTTTTGCGCTCTGTTCAAATGACCGTTCCTCATTCGGGATGTAAACCCAAAGACGGGCACTCAGGGAGCGGAGCAGCACTTAATCTAATATGCTAATCTAATAGAGTTCAGATGGGTTTGGTGGGTCTCGCACTGACTCAGAAAGAGTGAATAGCCACACACTCCATATACCCCAAAATATTATCTTAATCACCAACGACGACTACGGCTTTCTTCAGGGTATACCTGAGTTTACATTCTGGAGTATAGAATGTCTCAAATTTTTTGGGGTATCTCTTCTTTACTGTTTTTCTATGGTCTCATAATTATGACAACAGTACACTGCCATAAAAGGCAACAGCCTGTGGCCCCTCTTTGCTATGTTCTCCTAACCTCACAGGCCTCCAAAGCACCCTCAAACACTCATCTCAAACACCCATCTCAAGCACCCCTCTCAAACACTTTCAAACACCCCTTATGTTTTCGGGCTGCTGGTTCTTTTCTCAAGACGGACTGACAGAGGAACATCTCAGGCCCAGACCTGGCAGTGTTCTGGTTCTATTTTGGCAAGGGCCCATCAGACCTGCGCATCGGGACCCGGATCCATTCCAGCGTCATTCCTGCTATGCGAGTTTCGATCCAATCTGTGTTTTTTTTCCTCTCCTCTTGGACTCCCTTACGGAGGCATCCAAGCCGAACAGCCAATTACAGGCCTAACAAGAGACATCTGTTCCAGCAGTAGGCCACATGGGCCCAACACAAACCTGACACCCCTGGAGATAAATAAGGTCACACCTAAACAGTCATCCATCTCAAAAGATCCCCCCCTAGCTGGGAAGAACACGCACACACACACACACACACACACACACACTCACACTCACACTCACACTCACACACACACACACACACACACACACACACACACACCGGCATCGGCACCATAGGCCCTGTATTATTCTCCTCTACCTTGTCGGAACAAACACTGATGACTTGATTTGAGTATCTTTAAGAATGTTATTGTCAGTTCTTTTTCATGGATTTGATCTTTATGATACAGAAACACCATGCTGGAATACACAGAGGACAAAGTGGGTTAAAAGTTGTGTTCCCATTGACTAGCAGACACACCATGGCTCATATCATTCACACGCTGTGAATGTGAGGACAGGACACAGAGCACATCACGTCCCGAGGACTGGGGTTTTGTGCTCGTGGACAACAGGGAGACATACTTTAGCCTTAACAAATAATCACAGGAGGACATTACGTCTTCTGTGAGTGGACGCGTCCAACACAAACACAGACGGAGACGGAACGGTGCAGGAAGACAAAGAGTCAAAGGTATTTCGTGAGGTTAGAGATCGCTGCATGCGGATACACACTCGTGCGTGAAGACACACACACACACTAACATATCATCATTATCATACCTCAACGTCCAGTTCGTCATCGCTCTACAGGAGAGAAAGGAAATGGAAAAGGAGGAGGTGACGGTGAGAACCAAGAAATGAATGACAGACAGTGAGAGAAGAGAGAGGGTTTGCGTTTGTGTTCATCTGTGTGAGTGTGCCTGTGTTTGTTTGTTAGTACAGATCTGCCTGTGTGTTCATGAGTGTTATTATGTGCGTTTGTGTTTACATCTGTGTTTGTGACAATGTGTGTGTTTGTTTATATCTGTTTGTGTGTGTGTTTATATCTGTATTTGTGTTTATATATGTGTGTGTGTATATTAATAGCTGTGTGTATGTGTGTGAGTGTGTGTTGGCAGTTGTATGTGTGCGTGTGTGAGACTAAAAGAAAGAAGAAAGAGAAAAGGACCACCCTGGCCCTAGGCCGTGTTTGCTATTGTTGCCACAGGGATCATATAGCAGGCTAGATGTCCTCACAGACACACACACACATCTTTGGACACACACACACACACACACACACACACACACACACACACACACACAGCCTGGAGCGTGCAGGCCTCCCCAGACTAATCCCTGAGCTCACCTGTAGACGATCGGCGTCGTCTACCTCAGATCTCCTAAATCTCTCTGGGATCAACCAGTAATGTCTGCCACACTTGCTCCCTGGCCTCTCTGAGATGGAGACCTTGTGTGTGGCCACGACTCTCAGACTGTGAGACTCACACCCTCCACGACTCACCAAAGAGCCAGAAGCAAAAATAGATATTAATAGCCATTCAGTTGTTGCTTTAGTAAATCCCATGGAAAATTGTAGCCTTTAGAACCTGAATTTAAGATATGAATGTATGCTACTATGGGCTTTCATCTGAACTCCAGCAAGTGCCGGAACATTCCGTAAAAGCTCTAAAAACAAGTGGTGTCCTAATCACGCCTCCTTCCCCCCCAAACCACCACCATCTACCCTTCCATCCAAAACACTACTCCTCTAACCGCAAACCAACATTTGGTCCGAATTAGTAGCTCTAATTATTAGCAGTTTTCAGGGCTTGTTTGTGCTTTGAAGAATATTAGAAAAGAACGCTTAATTTGAAAGGTGGTCTTCAAAGGCGACGGATACTTTGGTGGTGAGACACAGAGAGAGAGATCATGAGAGAGAGAGAGAGTATATGAAAGAAAGAGAGAAGGAGAGAGAGAGAAGGACTGGTAAAAACAGAGACAGAATGTGAGTTTGTAAATTAAAAGAAAGAGAATAAATGAGTAAGTGTATATGAATGTGTGTGTGAGAGAGAGAGAGAAAGAATGAATAGGAGAGAAACGTGGCACCCGTGCAGATGATAATTGTTATTGCAGTTCTTACAGCCTCTCTGTTTGCACAGCTGAGCCCCCACTGTGGAGCTGGAGGGGGTACGCTGCACCACGGTGTGGACGTGACCCCGTGACCTCTGCGGTGCGGAGTCCTGCTCCCTCTGCTCAGTCTACCACTCAGACCAGCAGCAGGGGCCAACGCAGGTCCCCCGAGCGCCTGTGGTCTCACCGCAGAGACTCCACAGAGTTTTAACCACAAGTCCCACTGCCGTCAGCCAATCAAACGCCTGCGAGCATGTTAATAAACTCTGGCTCTGCATGTGATCCGTGTTGTTGTGCTTCCTTGTGGTAATCAAAGGCAATTTCCCCGTCCAATCGCTGATTTTCCTGATTACAACTGGGCAGACACGAGTAAGAGGCCTCAAATTCAACTCCCACACTGGGTCACAGTGTACGGAGGCGTATAGAGCAATCTTACACCAAGCACAGTACACACTCACACACAATACAATACACGTACAGCCACACAATCAATGTCTTTCATCTCTCATTCAAAAGTATTGAATTGCAACGGTAAACCCATACCTCCTGGGCCATTAGCCAAAGCAGGGCCCTTATGCAAAGCCTTCACCTAACCCACCCTTGAGAAGAACGATACGATCACAATCAAGACTGATGATGTTCACCCCGCAAAGATGAGAGGTCAAAGGTGGTGGTGTGCGTAAGAAACTTACGGGGGCGTTGACGTCTATGATCATCTTGCCGCGTGTCTTGTTGCGCTCGCGGTGGTCGGCCCTCTTCTGCCGCTGCTGGAGCACGCGGTCGCGGGTGGTGCGGTACTCCAGCGCAAACTCGCTGACGATCTTGCTGAACCGGTGCACGCTGATGTCACGTACGCCATACGACGGGTGGCCCAGGAACAGCAGGAATGCGTGGAACCTGAGTGGGAGGGGGAGAACAGTATAAAGCGTGGACCCTCTGAGGGAGGGGGAGAACAGTATAAAGCGTGGACCCTCTGAGGGAGGGGGAGTATAACAGTGTAACAACTCAAAGCAAAACAGAACGCATACGCTCAGGACAACACATTTCCATCTTTGCATTCTAAGATTTCCATTTAGTGATTTAGAGGGCTCATTCAAATCTGCAAACAACACAGCGGGAACTTTCAGTTCTGAGCTCCTTGACAAATGAAAGGATGGCCTTGGTGTTATTAATATCATGCTGAGCCAACTAGTGCTCTACCTAAAGAATAACCTCTCATGATGTTCAAGTGTGCAGTCAGCATTTAGTCAGCGGTTTAAAATCAAAGGTGCATCTAGGTTCAGTTTCTAATTATAGTCACAACTTCTGCACTGCATTCATTCAGGGACAGGGACAGTGTGTATCACGTAATAAGTCAAATATATTGCATGTCTCTATGAGGATTTGTGGTGTTAAATGATGTCTCTGACCTGTTCATGATTCGACGGTGTACAATCTTCAGGATGATAATCCTCTCTGCGCAGTCTTTCACGAAGTCGGACATCTTCTGCTTCAAAGCCGGCTTCATTTCATGTTTGGCGACGACCTTGAGGTGGTCCCACGATGCTTTGCAGCGTCGCTCCATCAACGTGAGGTTCTCATGCAGCTGGTCAAAGTCAATCTGCATTCAGGGTAAAAAAGATGATCACAAGTGATTTTTGAACTTTACACTGACACCATAACACACAGCAATGACTTTGTAGCGACATTACTTGCTACTTGTTGCTATATACTTAAACTTGTTTCATTTAATTTTATCTCGGGAGAAAAAAGGATGACTGTGTGTGTGTTTGTGTGTGTGTGTGTGTATGTGTGTGTGTGTGTGTGTGTGTGTGTGTGTGTGTGTGTGTGTGTGTGTGTGAGAGAGAGAGAGAGAGAGAGAGAGAGAGAGTGTATGTGTTATTGTGTGTGTGTGTGCACGTGCAATACCTTGGCTGAACGAGTGATGGCGCCAATCTCCGAGTAGAGGTCTGTGCCCTCGGGAAAGTTCTCCACCACAACGGCGCAGGCGTGATGCAGCAGAGACTGCTTGTGCACTGTGTCCTTCACTTCTGGAACCTTCTCCAGGTAGCTCAGGTCAAAGCCCTTAGCCTGCGCCAACGTAACCACATACACATATAAATAGACAGTCCACTAGTTCATGGGTTAGGATAAATGATGCATACACAGTTCACTAGTTCATGGGTTGTGACATATAAATGTGCTTTATGTATAAACAGTCTGAAAGATGTAAAGTTACTTTGCTATTTTAAAGAAGTCAGAAATGGGAAATGTATAAAAGCTTATGAGCTACTCGACTTCCAAACTTTTCAAATTTAAAAGCCTGATTTCTGAAGAATTCTCCATCCAGTTGGGTTCACTCTGCACAAAGCACACACCATGTGTTCTGACAGTGCATTCCCAGGACTTTGGAAGCATGTCATCGTTACACAACACATGTGGCCTCCTCTCATTTACTGGGCCCACTTTGATGATGTCATCATGCAGCGTGCCATGCTGTGCCGTGCCATGGCGTGTGCTGGCATCACTCACGCTGGAGCCGTTGAGGAAGTTGCCGATGGCGAGCAGCGTGGACAGGATGTAGCGGAGCGTCTTGTTCTTCTCCAGCTGCTCCATCCCCTCCTTCAGATCCTGCAGGGGCTCGGCCACTTCCTGTTTGGGGAGGGAGGGAGGGGTGACAACATCAGTTAAACACGGCCTTCACTCGCCCTTCATTTATGGAGCGCTAAATCTGTAATTAAGTCTTTTGTGTGAAAGACCCAAACACACAAACACACACACACACACACACACACACACACACACACACACACACACACACACACATGGTATAAGCGCACATTCGTAAAATAAATGTTGTACGTTTTGGCAAAACAAAACAATCCCCCAGTAAGTTCTCAGTAGGTGGTAACACTACTCTGGGCCCAAGGAATGTCATTCATGACGCACGTTTCTCACTTGGAGTAAACTCCAGTTTCTTAATGAAGTCTTCAACAAGTGGTTGGAATTAATCTCATCCTGCCTTGTATGTGCTGCTTCAGATCTAATGCAGCTTCATCCACCACTATAATCAAGCAGTTGGCTGAGAGACCTTTAACGAGTCTAATTAGAGGGGAGACGGAGAGAGAGCACGTATGGAAGCTTCCAGAACCGCGGGGCAGGCAGGTGCATTCCGGTGATGGTCGGCTGAGGTGAAACCACGGTAGGGTTACGGTGAGGGGCTGACATCACAGAGCAAACAAAAGATGGTTGTAATTATGAGGCTTTCGTGTGTGTGTGTGTGTGTGCGGGGTTGGGTGTGTGTGTGTGTCTGTGTGTGTGCGCGAGCAAGCACACACTGTTCCTCTCCATTAAAACTCCCACTACCGAAAACATCCATCAGTGGAACTCATGCAGGCACGGCTGCCATTGTTCCAGTCAGGAGCTGCTACTTCCTCTAACAGATAAAAGAGCAACTCCCAGTCAAAAAGACGAGAATTTACAGGACAACTTCATCCAAGAGGGAGTGGGGAGAGAGAGAGGGAGGGGAGGAAGGAGAGAAGGAGAGTGTTTTATATTTTGTTTTCTCCATCCGTGAGCCTTTGAAATGCGCTTCCCAAAACACATTCCTGTTAAAGAATGTCCGTCTCTGCCAGTATTAAAATGTGAGTTTGTCATATTACCTGCAGAAACAGATATACCCACGAGATGGCCCACACACATAGCCTACACACAAAACACCATAGTATGCCTCTGTGTTGTTCTCACATGCACATCCATAGCCACATACACACACACACACACACACTCATGGTGGCCTGGTGGAACTCCAGGCAGTAAGCCACATCTTTGTAGTTGTGGTTTAGGGGAAGGTCAGGGTCTGCCAACACACACACACTAACAAACAGAAACACATATACAAAACCAAAAGTTACACCAACACACACATACACATATACGTACATACACCTCTCTCTACCTCTCTCTCTCACACACACACACACACACACACACACACACACACACACACACACACACGCACCTTCTCTGTGACCTCATAGTCCATCTTGAAGGCCCAGAGCTGGAGGCGTGCAGAGAGCTCACTGATGGAGGAGAGCGTGAGCAGGAACTGCTCTGCGCTGCCCAGCGGGATGTCAGGGTTGGCCAGCTGGGCCTCCTGGATCTTCTGCTTCTCCTCCTCCGTGGGGATCATGGTCAGGATTTTCTACAGAACAGACACAGAGAGGTAGAGAGGAAGAGGGGGAGAAATGATGATGTGTGTGTGACAGAGTAATACGAGCCATGGTGTGTCTGCTGGTCAATGGAAACTTTTAACCCGATCTGTCCTCGGTGTATTCCACAGTATGTAGACCAGACTAGAGTGTAGTGTAGCCGGATCCTCTTTTACACTGACATATCTTCACTTAGTAGATGCCTTTACCCAGAGTGATGTTAAGTAGAGGTCATCACTATCATGCTCATTATCTGTATCTGTAACTGTATCAGTTCAACCAACACAACTATCTGTCTCTGTATCTCTATTCGGATAGAAAACCAGAAATGGACGTGGTTTATGCTGGATGTCACATTAAATCGGGAAAATGTATTTTCTAACCTAATATTTACTGGCAATGCGATTTACTTTTATTTTTGACTCAATACTTTTTATGAACTGTCTGAACCCCACCATCACCCTTTAACTTAGGGACACAAGCAGAAACGGGAAAAAAAAGTTTTGTAGAGTCTGTTTTGCACTCGAAATAGAAACTATTTACAGTAAAGGTATTCATGAAAAATATTCTTCCGTCGAAGGGAATAATCTTAAATTCCAGTGATGCTGCAATTTCTTGGTGTAACGTCACTGCAGTTCGCTTGGCAAAGGAATGGAGGCAGGGAGAGAGACAAAAACATTTTCAGAGGTGTCAGACAGCTCCACAGAAGTAGGGAATCCATCAGTCGGCCTATTCTCTTTGCTCCTTTCAACATCTCCTCTGTCTCACCTTACAGGAATGAAAAACACACTGACGGAGAAAGCGCTGATGTGCAGATAAACACACACACACACCACACACACACACACACACACACACTCTCTCTCTCACACACACACAAACACACTTAAGAGGTTAAAGGGGTGAGTGCAGAAGAATTTATATATTTGTCCAAGAGAGCAAAACAGACTAGAGAACAATCTGTTCTATTATTAAGGGCACTGTTTGTGCTTTTAACTGATTCTATGCAATTGATAATATATGGTAATCAGAGTGACAAGCAAGGCAAACTATTTTGTCTGGATGTTTGAACACACAGCGATGAGTGGTGTGAACAAAATAAACAAGTGTGGTTAAACGAAGTGAGGGAAACGTCTGTGGCTAATCAGAAGTGAAGATCTCTGGGGACTTCATTAGAGGCTGATGATGTCGGAGGGAGGCGATTATAATCAGGACTGTGATTCCTGTTATTCAGCATCCATCAAATGTTTCATCACACTCCATCAGCACCAGCCTGTCACTTTAGAACTGAGCGAGAAGTACACTATCACACACACACACAGACACACACACACACACACACACACCGCACTGTGTGTGTCTTTCTGTATGTGTGTGTTTGCTGGGGTGGGGTTGCGGTGTGGGTCGGAGCGCATGTGTGTGTGGGTGGGTGGCTTTGTGTGTGTGTGTTTGTACATATGTTATGAAGTGTGTGTATGATGGTGTTTGTAGCTGTCTCTTGGACACTTTGTCTGTATATGGATGTACTACATGTGTTTCTGAAAAAGCCTGTGTTGTGAGAGAGAGTGTGTGTGTGAGTGTGTGGTTTTGTTCTATGAGAGTATTTGGGATTTGCGTGGCGGTTTTTGAATTCACGCGAATGTGAATGTAAGTGAGTGAGTGCATGTGTGTGTGTGTGTGAGAGTGTGTGGTTTTGTTCTATGAGAGTATTTGGGATTTTCCGTGTCGGTTTTTTAATTTATGTGAATGTGAATGTAAGTGAGTGAGTGCGTGTGTGCGTGTGTGTGTGTGTGTGTGTGTGTGTGTGTGTGTGTGTGTGTGTGTGTGTGTGTGTGTGTCTGGGCACGTGGACACATATGTGAGTGGATAATTGAGGATCATACTTTTACAGGCCTTACATGTCTTTAAGTAAAGCAACGAGGCATTTTATGAAGGGGTGTGTGCACTGTTTTTGAACTCACAGAATGCCTTGGCCTAAAAAGTGAACATTTTGTATCTGGACGAACATGAGAAAAAAGGAGGGGAAAAATGTAACTTCTTCTTGAGACTATTCATCTACCAAGCCAAGTCTGGGCTATTTATTTTCTACTCAAACACACTTGTAGCAGCCTGCCTCTTTCCTCAAAAGCATTTCTATCCATTTATTTTCCTAAAATAACCCTTTTTGAACATCCCGAATTGCATAAAGAAAGCAACTCTTCTTTTTTCCTGTTTATTTAAAGGCGTTTTCGGGCTTTTCCCTGTGACCCTCAGCTCAAGTGTTTCAGCTTGTTTGGTCGAGGCCTTTTGTAGGCCGAGGCCCGTACCTCAATGCCCTCCTTGTTTAAGGCGTACTCGTCGAAGTTGAGGATGGCCGTTTTGATGGTGCGTGGGGGAGGGAGCACGGTCAGGCCGATGTTGATGGCATTGCTCCTCTTGGAGTCCAGCACGATGACCTCCTGCCGCTTGCCGTCTGCAGCAGCTTTCTGTTTGGGCACACAAAGGTCAAAGGTTAAAATCAGTGTGACCACAAAAGGTCAAAGGTTAAGGGCCCAGGGGAAATACACACTAAGTATTGTATAAAAGCAAAAGAAAAAACGATATAAGTATACAATAGAAACCTTATTACCTTATATTACTTTTAGACATGTGGCAGATGCTTTTATCAAGTGACTCACAAGTGAGGAACTATATAACCAAATACCCAATCATGGAAAAATATACAAGCTGTAAAAAAAACAGTTTTCCCATACTGAAGAGCCAGAGAGGGAAGTGAAGAGAGAGGGTTTTCTTAAATCAAGTGCATAATTAATAAAAATTGAAAACTATTTCAACAATTGCACTATTAATGGCGATATACAAATGAATGTGAATAAATAAGCACCCCTTTTTGTCGGTAGCGCAAGTGTTCCATCTGGCTGTTGCGTGGCAACGATTTATTTAGGAACTATACTTTGTAGTGGCGGAAGAATGACGGTTTGTTATTAAACTATTTTGTTTCTTAAATTTAATTGTCGTTATTTAATGAAACCATATCAGATATTTGTAGTGACAGTTTTAGAAAAGCAATAAGCCCTGCGAGTCCGTGTTTTGCGTTGTTTCGCGTCGTGCCTAACAACTCCCCTTACCTGTTCTAAAATCAGAGCAAAACACGGCCTCTTGGGGCTTATTGCTTAAATATAATATACAGTATCTACAATATGAGGGTACAAATCTGTGATACAAATCTATACTATCAGTCAAATTGCCATTGAACATTAACTGATTCCATGAAAGCCTCATTGGAGAGCATGGGACAGATGTGTGTACTGGGAGCTCACACATTCCCACTGCCACACACAATCCTGTCACTTCAGTGGCACCACTGAAACCACAGCAGCGAGACAAGTACATGGCCTCCATCTCTCGTAATTGGCCTTAATTTGCGCTGGCCTGGATTGGTGCATATACACATATGGAGATGCTAGACGCCTACGGCCACATCAAAGGGCCTTGTGGAGCAGGTGCTGCTGGGATACCTGTCACCATTAGCAACACGTGGGCCCAGCTGGAAGCTATTAGTTGCCAGCGGTTCCACTTGACAGCTCCCTGTGACATTCTGTGCCCGGTGAAGCTGGTGAACATACATCAAAGAGCTATGGGACAGAGGACTTTACCACCGCAGGACGCAGCATACCTTTTTAGGCTGAGGCCAAACAAACCTAATGCCTGTAATTTTATTGTAATTGCTGTACTAATAAATAGCATTTTGTGATAACTGTACAAACAAATGACTTTTGAAACGATGACATATTTGCAATTTCTTGATCTGTAAATTGGTTCTTTAAAGTTGTTTTCACTGTTTGTGTGTGTGTGAAAATATCACATCCAAGTTAACTTAAGTTAAGTTAAAATTACTGGGTTGGCTCCCATAGGTGTATGAATAATTGTGTTTGAGTGTGTGTGTGTGTGTGTGTGTGTGCGTGTGCGTGTGCGTGTGCGTGTGCGTGTGCGTGTGCGTGTGCGTGTGCATGTGCATGTGTGCGTGTATATATGTGTGTTTTAATGTGTGTGTGGAAGTACACGTGTGTGGTTTCAGGTGCAGGCTGGTATGTTTACAGAGTGCTGGAGTTCAAAGTTATAGGAAGAGGACTGTGAGCTCCGGAGGAGTGAGGGCTCAAGATGAACCTATTACAGGGCTTTGGCTTTATTACAGGAATTCACCTCAATTCTTCTCCTCCTCTCCCTCTCACTGTTTCTCCCCCCTCTTTTTCTCTTTCCTTCTTTATCCCTCTCTCTTTCTCTCTCCCTCCCTCCCTCACTCTTTCGTTCTCCTTCTTTCTCTTTTCCTCTCTTCCTTCTTTGTTTCTCCTTCTCTTTTTCTGTCTCTATTATTTCCCCAACCAATCCACTTTGAAGGTCCCAACTGACCTACATCTGCACTCAATCTGTTTCCAATCAGGTACCCTCTTATGAAGGCTTCCAGGATGGTGTGTGTGTGTGTGAGGAAGGTGTAGGTATGAGCTGACACAGGCTGAGGGTGACCTTGGCTGACATCTTGCATGTAGTTGACCCCTGACCCCGGTGCTCTGGCCTCAGGGTCGGATGTGGTGACATTACAGTAATTTTGCGGGGGTACAGAGAGAGCTACAAAAGGAGCTAACTGAGGGCCACGAACAGCCAACAGATTTCTCACAGGAATATCCAGGTGCTTAACAAGTCCTCAAAAAGGTCAAAGTTCAGCGTTACATTTACAGATCCAGTTCATCTGTTAGCGCTGGCAGACACTGACAGAGTGAAGTGAAAGTATAGAGTTCAATACGTTTCAACAGTATTCATACTCCCTTTGGAACCGCTAGGCCGTGGTTCTTTCTTCTTCTACACAAAGTTGAGAGGCGGAAATGTTGAACACCTCTGGCTCTAAATCCATTCCATGGATGATGTTACTGTCTGGGCATTCAAGCTAATCATCCTCAACTTTTCCCTCTCACTTCATCATAAAAAGGCACATTAATCAAAACAAAAAGATAAAATGCACTAAAATGCATGATGCCTTTTCTGAATGTCTGCATGCATTTAGGTGTGTGTGTCTGTGTGTGTGTGTGTGCATGCATGTAGATGTGTGTGTGTGTGTGTGTGTGTGTGTGTGTGTGTGTGTGTGTGTGTGTGTGTGTGTGTGTGTGTGTGTGTGTGTGTGTCTGTGTCTGTGTCTGTGTCTGTGTGTGTGTATCTGTGCATGAATGTAAGTGTGTGTGTGTGTGTGTGTGTGTGTGTGTGTGTGTGTGTGTGTGTGTGTGTACATGAGTGTGACAAAAAGACAAAAGCCTCCTGTGCAGACATACCTTGGTTACGGTAATCTCCTTGGACTTGCTCTCGAAGAGGTGCTCGAGTTTGGCCGTGTCCACCTTCACCGGATCCAGCTTGGCCCAGAGCGAGCCCTGCAGGCGCCGGTGACCTCGGTACTGCCAGTCGGGCCGCACCTCGCTCCAGAACAGCCGGATGGTCTTCTTCTTCTTCTGGAAGAGGGGCTGGTCCCCTTGCTCTTGCTGGAGGGACCCCACTTGGGGCTGAGGTGGGGGTGCTGGGGCAGAGAAGCAAGGCGGTGGGGGGGGCACCCTCATGTGGCCCGGCATGGGGGGTGGAGGGGGGCAACCGAACAGTGGCGGGGGAGGGGGCAGGTTGAAGGGGCAGGGGGGTGGCGGCGGAGGTAGCAGGTGGCCCGTGCTCATGAGGGGCCCGTCGTCCAGGAGGTCCTGGTCGTCCTCCTCACCCAGGTCGGTGAAGTCGATGTCACCGATGCGCAGCTCCCGAGGGCTAGCCAGCAGCTGGTCCCAGATGTAGTCCGACTCCTTCTTGGGGGGCTGCGGGGGTGGCGTAGGCTGCTTTTCGGGCGTCTCTGGCGACTCAGCGTGGGGCGACGTCAACCCTTTGACCAGGTCGCCGAACTTCTCGGCAAAGGCGCGGACGTTCGAAGAACGCTTGTCACCATCAGACTTTTGCTCGCCGCTTTCGTTGTCGGTTTGCTCGACCGCTCCTTCTATGGTGGCCGCCGCCGAGTCCTCCTCGGTCTCTTTCTCATCCTGGCCCTGCTCTTTCTTCTCCTCCTCCTCTTCCTCCTCCTCGTCTTCCTCGGCGGGCTTCTTGGTCTGGGCGTATAGCATGTCCAGCATGAAGAGCTTGCTGTTGAGGATCGTGCTGCACTGTTCGTTCACATCTGCATCTTTGACACTCTGGGCCCATGGACCTGTATGGGAGACAAGACAACAGCTTCATGACATCTGAGCATAAGATGAGAATGAGAAACACATGAGATGAGAATGAGAAGTACAGTTAGTAAGGCTGAATTTGCTACATGAGAGTTTGTAAGAGTGGACATGGAATCGCCTTAATGCCATAGTATGGGGATTTAGTTTGGACACTGAGGGATATGAAGACTAACGACTGTGGCTGTGATCTAACCATTGCCATTTACTGTTACAGTCCAATGACTGCAAGAGTCACTGGATCAACTAGGTGAACAATAATAATCAGCATTACACACGTCAGTGCATTGAAAGTTTAGTTGTTTGTCAATGATAACCCAACCCATAAAAACAGCTGGCTCTGGAACACATGAGGCCCATCTTCCTGATCAAGGCCCTATCTAGACCAAATCCATTCCAGCCTCAGCTGCTCTCTCCTTCCCTCACCAGTCTCATTGTTATTCCCAGCCAGTCGCTCCTCTCTCTCTAGGGTGCTGCTGGCGGAGGAGATGCTGGAGGCCGAACAGTTGTCCTTCTCGTTCACTTCCTCATTCTGGCGCTCTTTGTCGCTCAGGATACCGCTATCCTCCACCGCCTCTCCATCTGCCGCTTCCCTCTGAGGCTCCTCCTCCTCCTCCTCCTCCTCCTCTGCAGGCTCCTCCTCTTCCTGTTCTGGAGCTGGTTCCTCTGCCTCAGCTTCTTCCTTCTCTGCAGTGTGTTCGATTACTTCCTCTTCCTCTTTCTGTTCTGCCGCTTCTTCTACCTCCTGATCCACGGCCTGATCCTCCTCAGGAGATTCGGTTCCCTTCGCTTCAGGTTCTGGACTCGTGTTAAGGTCTGGTTCTAATTCAGCTCCTGTTTCTGTTCAAAAACAGCCAGTACAGTCAAGTTAACATCGTGCTCAACATGTGAACAACATGAATATCAAGTGTCCTACAATAACATGGCTGTGGAATCTGTATGTTGTCACGGCAACTGCATAGCATCACTTTGTGTGGCCTGCACCATGCACTCAGTTCATAATATAACCTGCCAACCAAAATCTCAGCTGTCAACACACCCACCCTTTCAGACACGTAAACAATGCCTCTCTTGTGGCAGCCTCTACCTTAAGAAGCATAGGGCTGCAACCCAACATGCACTGAAGTGTAGGAGAGTCAAGTTTCAGTGTTTGTTTTCATCTCTTTCTCCTTCACTCCCTCTCCCCCTCTCTCTTTCTCTCTTCATCCCTATCTCTCTCTCTCTCTCTAGTGTACTAATACTCTCTCTCTCTAGTGTACTAATGCTCTTTCTCTCTAGTGTACTAATGCTCTTTCTCTCTAGTGTACTAATGCTCTTTCTCTCTCTCTCTCTAGTGTACTAATACACTCTCTCTCTCTCTCTCTCTAGTGTACTAATGCTCTCTCTCTCTCTCTAGTGTACTAATGCACTCTCTCTCTCTAGTGTACTAATACTATCTCTCTCTCTCTCTCTCTCTCTCTAGTGTACTAATGCTCTCTCTCTCTCTCTCTCTCTAGTGTACTAATGCACTCTCTCTCTCTCTCTCTCTCTCTAGTGTACTAATGCTCCTTCTCTCTAGTGTACTAATGCTCTCTCTCTCTAGTGTACTAATACTCTCTCCTTCTCTCTAGTGTACTAATGCTCTCTCTCTCTCTCTCTCTAGTGTACTAATGCTCTCTCTCTCTCTCTCTCTCTAGTGTACTAATGCTCTCTCTCTCTCTCTCTCTCTCTAGTGTACTAATGCTCTCTCTCTCTAGTGTACTAATACTCTCTCTCTCTCTAGTGTACTGCTTGCAGAAGGGCCCTCTGTAGTGCCTCAGGCTCCCTCTCATTAGCATGTCCATCCACAATAAGAGAGAAAGAGCGCTTGTGCTTGTGCTTGTTCCAGGGGCCGGATATGAGCAGGAAACGGTGTGTTACGCTGCTGTTTACGTCAACAGGAGCACAGCACAGTGCCCCGCTCACACACCCACGACCCCGTGACCCCGGGCGTGCAACAACACATGGCCTGTGTGCCCCACGCAAGCTCTACAAAAGGGACAGTATCAGCCCCCATGCTATCTACCACTTTAAACTTTACGGGAAGAAAAATAATCACGGTTTTTTGACCCATTAGTTCATATCCTTGATTTTTTCTTAAAATATACCTTCCAGGACTCAATCAGTGCATTCATCTGTACGCTGCTCCAACCTGAAGGAGTGTGTTTGACTGAGAGGGGGCATGTAGGCTGACAACAAGGTCCCGTGTTGATGACTAATACCAAGTACTCAGCTGCAGCAACAAGTGTGTGCTTGACATTTACTGTTTAAAAAAAACCCTGTTTTTGATTTTTAAAGCGCCTTTGTCCTATAGGACGAGAACCCAGACACGGAAAGCGTTTTCAAAAAGCCATGTCGTTTTTCATCTGCTGTATTTTATATGCTTTGATAATTCCAATGCTGCGGAATAAAGTTTGACTTATGTCCTATTCCTGGCCTCACTCATCTTGCAGGCCAGGTCCAAATCCCATCTCACCAGTCCGGCCGTACACAGCTGAGTTCATCCAGACACAGTCATTACTGTTACGGACATAAAACACAAACACGACACAGCCTGATATATTTAGATCCATTCCCTTCAAACTGCTCTGATTTTTATAGAATACCCCTTAGAATACCATGTCATCTGCATGCTTCTGCAGTGTGAACCACGTGGTCTAATAAACGGCATAGTCTGCAGAGACAAGTCATGTGTTCTAGGCCAAGTCCAGAAAAACAAGAAATATTGACACGTTTAGCTAACCACTACAGTTCCTGAATCAGGACTAACAACTACTGAGATGACAATCGGCTGGTTCTATTAACGAGGACTACTAATCCTGAGAGGTTCTAGTTCTGCTCCTTGTTCTATGGTTCTGCTCTAGATTCTTGGTTCTGTGGGTCAGATAACATCCTAAACCTGTTTACAGATTCCTGAATATTCTTCAGAGAAACCAATTTGTCTGGAGCCAGAAACCTTAATGGAAAATCCACTGAATAATCCCTCAGAATGAGGCAGGTGTGTGATGAGCTCAACACATTTATAAAAACTGCATTTGACAATGCCTTATGTTATTTCAGGTAAAGAAATGTAAATTAGATCTACGTTCTGCTGTACCATTCCCATCCCCAAGATGTTTTCATGCCCTCCAAAGTTCACAGACAGTCTGCTGGACCCAGCTCAATCTCTACAGCTAAGGTGTTAGTACATTACGTTAGCAAAAACAGAAGTCAGTGGCGCAGTGCTCAGCAAGTATAAGAACTAACTGTAGAAGTATTGTGAAAAATGTCACAGTACAATGCAAAGGTACCATTTGTATTGGCCGAACTGTGGTGTACATCTCTTGGGAAAACAGCATCTGTGCGATGGAATCAAAAACTAAAGAGCTTGTACCTGATTCAGAGGGAGGGTAGGAAGTGACGGGCGTGTCCTGGATGTCCTGGATGTCCTCGGATGCGATGGAGGTTGGCGTGGCGCTGCGGGATGATTGACAGGAGTCGTCGGGACTTAGTGTCAGGCTGAGCCCACGTGGACCTGAGCGCACACGCTCTCGCTCGTACTCCTCTGCTGCCAGACGCTCCACCGTCTTATACCTACAGAAAGAGAGGAGGGAGAGAGAGAGAGGGAGGGAGGGAGAGAGAGAGAGAGAGAGGGGGAGAGAGAGGGATGGAAAGAGAGACAGCAATAAGGAGAGAACAAATTAAATGACAACTGTTCTTACAAGCTGTTTTGAGGCTGGTATATTTTTTCCAGAAAAGTTACATTGCAAAATAAGAGAAAGTGTCAAAAGAGAAAGAATAAGACATAGGACAGACACACACACACACACAGACAAGCCAAGTCCCAAACACATGGACTCAGTGCCCCCCCCCCCCCCCCCCGCCCCCCGCCCCCTGTTCTCTAACCACCCTACCCCCCACCCCACCCTTCTCTGTCCCCATGTCACAACAAACACCGGCAGAACGAGACAAGGGTTCCGTTACCTCAGTTACTCCTGTTGGTTCTCCCCTGTTCTGCGCTACCTCTGCACTGTGAGCATGTCCTGCTGCAGCCTCTCTCTCTCTCTCCACAGTCTACTGCACATCATTACATTTCCCAGCTCTCTTCATTCCTCTTCCCTCGTTCTTTCTCTCTCTTTCTTTTTTCTATTATGTAGATAGATCTTCTTTCCCTTTTCTCAGGAGGTCCAAAAAGCATGCAGTCCCCCCCCCCCCACCCTCACTCACTCTCTCTTAAGTGTTATCATCAGCAGACAAAATATGCAACAGGGAAGAGAGGAGCGATATGAAAAAAAGGAAAAAGAGAGAGAGAGAGCGAAAGTCCCGCTCGGCTTTCCAGAGGTAAATCAGTCTAAACCTGTTCAAGATGTGCTGCCGTCCAACCCAGCAGGCTGAGCCTGAGCTTGAGCCACGGTGAGAGCTGCAGCTTGCTAGCCAGGGAGCCTGCGACTGAAGCCTGAGTCACACACACACTCACACACTCGCTCACGGAGGAAGTTCTGTTTTTCACTGGGCTCTCTCTCCATGGCCCTCTCTCTCTTTCTTACCCTCTCCCTCACCCACTTTTCCCCCAGTCTCCCAATGTCTTTCTCTCCTTCCCAGTCTCTCTCTTATCTTCTCACAATCTCTCTTGCTTGCTATTTCTCCAAACCTCTCTCTTTTTCTCTCTCTCTATCTCTCTGTGTGTGTGTGCGTGTGATGAATGTGTGGCACTTCTATGCTCCAAACTCATTAACATCAGTCCACTTCAGAGCTCTGTGGTAAAACAGAAGCCGTGTGTGTGTGTGTGTGTGTGTGAGTGTGTTTGTGTGTGTGTGTGTTCGTGTGTG
>NC_045170.1:20188533-20221033 GCF_900700415.2 Clupea harengus | reverse complement strand
GGAGTCATGGGCAGGCTGCTCTGCCACTCCACTGCTCCCAGGCTAAAGTTCAGTCTGCCAAAGCCCTTTTCCAGTCAGGATACCACAACAACATGACAAGTGGCAGATAGAGATATGGCTCAAAAGATTCAAATGGCTCCAATAATAACAAAAACATATATTAAATCCCGCCTGTCAAGATGGTCATTTTTGTTAGAATGGATATTGTTCTCGGGCCGCCTCAACTTTCAGCACGACGTCAACAAGCTGCTGGCAAAAAACTCGACTAACTTAAGATACTTCCATTTCAAAGCACCCCTATTAATGCTTTGACCTTTACATCTAGCATCTTAGTCCGTTAAGCAGGCTGTATACACCTGACTATACTTTAACAGCTGTCGCTTAACTGATTCAAACTGGGGCTGGTGGAGCTCTGTGGGGGACTTTATTAACTAAAGCCTCCAGTAGAGAGACACAAGCACTTCTGATTGTTCTGTCGTCCTCCTGCTCCATACAGGCATCCAAAATAAGCAAACCCTCTCGGCAAAAAAAAAAAAAAGAACCCAGTTTTGCCTCCCAGTGCTACGCCAGCAATTATCCTTAGTCCCTCTCCAAACCTGAGAAAGGAGGGTGGTGGATGAGAGAGAGAGGAGAGGGGCTGCCAAAACTTAAACCCTGATGTTCTCTCAGCGCTCAAGCCAACACAATCTATTCACTTGGCGGAAACAAACGATTTGAAAACAAAACACACACAAAAAAAGACGGAGAGAGAGAGAGAGAGAGAGAGAGAGAATGTTGTTTAAAAAAGGAAAGAAAAAGGAAAGAAAAGGGAGCATGTGGTAAGGGGGAGAGGAAGGCAAAATGAGGTGAACCGATTTGTCCCTTTCATTTTTTTTTCCGAGAGAACACACACACACATACACACAAAGTCATTAGGAAGCACGGACAGACACTGAGAAAGGAGTACTTTTGGCAGAGCTGGGAATGTTTCGAACCTGAAAACAATTATGCAATAAGGAGTCAGACCTTTGCAGCCTGACCACCTACAGATGAGCGCTCGCCCTGAGAACAGGGAGCAAGAACCGCGCCCGTCTTTGATCTACACAGCCCTCCCACCCACCACCCCACCCCCTCTCATCCACCCCCCCGCCCCAGTCTCTCTCTCATCACGCTACATCGCATGCCAATACGGAGCAAGTTATCAATAAAAGACTCCAGTAATTCACCTTCTAACAAAGCTCGTAACTAAAACATTTGGACGTACCTGCCTACCATCTAACCAACAACACACCATGTATATGATGGGACATCTTGTTACTGTTATACATTATGGAGGGCATGCCTGTACGCCTGTGGGGAAGACGTTATCAATAAAATACAGTAATTCACCTTGTTATAAATACTTTTGCATGTACCTGGCTACGGTCTAACCAACAAAACACCCCACCACATCTGACGGAGCTACTTGCTCCTGTGGTAGATTAAACCTAGTGAATATTTGGGGTTGTGTCCTGACTGACAGGAGAGACTAAATAAGCACGGGTGAAACGGTGAAGGCGAATAAACACATAGGCACAGGGTACAGACCTCTCGTCGCGGGCATGTCTGGCCTCCTCCATTTTGTCCACATAGCCCCGACTGTGCAGGGTGAAAAAGAGAGAACAGAGAGAATGGCTGTGTCAGTGACGTGCTGCTGACATACATTCACCTCACACAGGAGCAGGTAGAGAGAGAAGTGAAATAGGACAGACAGTTGGAGTTTGAGAAGATACTCTGAGAAGAACGGAGTGTGTGTGTGTGTGGCCCTTATACAGACAGAGAAGTGTGAAAACGCTAATTTGGATTCAATGGGGATGTCAATGTTTATTGAGAGACAATCAAAGGCTTTAGTTGAGAAGTGATGCAGGTGATGGTTTCGGTGTTTCTGTGACAATGCTTATTGTTAAAAGTGAAGTAAATGAAATGGAATTGGATTGAATGGAAATTAACAGCAGATTTAGCTTAATACACCCTCATACTGTGTTTGGGTCATGGTGAGCTGAAACTATTTTCAAACATTGCAAAATGATAGAAATCTGTGATGAAACTCCTTGGCTGTCCATCAAGCTTCTAAGGTACATCAAATGTACATCAAATACATATCTATTTTTATTTTTGACTCATCATTTAAGATTTTACATATGTTTCACTGCATATAATCATTAGCTACTCAAACATTTTGCATTAGGATTTGCATTAGCACACTGGTTATACCACTATTTTTCCGATGCCCATGTTTATTATATTAGCATGTGAAGTTCTTAACATTGTATTTCTATTCATAAGAGTAAATATTCTTTTTTTGACAATCATTATTCATTTTTGATAACTGGATAATCTTTTTTGGCAAATGCATTGTAAAGGCAAGAGAACATTTTTGGTGGAAAAATAGCTAACTTTGCTGAAAGAAAACTCAGGGGGACTTGGTAATGCAGGGATAAACTGAAGCAAACTATTATGTGGCAGCCTAGCCTGGCATCACAACATTTGACACTTTCCAGGTTCAACTTGGACTCCATTTGCCTACAACTGGTGTGCATTATTTTCCTATAAATGCACACATCATTGTGGATTATCCCTTACATAATCTAATTTATCTGGTGTAAAGGTGTATAGTCCTCCAAAATGTCCTTGTTTGTTAATCCCTCCCACCCCTCCCATCCCTTGCACAAACTTGCTTTCTGTAGAATTTCAATCAGTCATCACTCTACCCTGCTAAGTGTATGTTTCAGGCTCACAACCTCCCTGTCTTCATTTAAATATGTTCATAGATGTTATCATTAGTGTTCAAAAGAGGTCTCAACGTTATTTTTTCTGCCTAACCAATTTGAATGTAATAATTAGTTTATTCAAAAGGTGGTGCTATAGACTGGATTCAAGATGGTTTTATTTCATAATCTGAACTAAGTCTAAGTCTAAGTCTAAAAACAGTATTAGTGCTAGTTTGTGGGACTAAGTCATGGTTTAACTTATGTTCACAACATTTTTTTACACATTTGCGATGCATGTGGCCTGACTGTGTAAAAACCTATTTGGTTGAATTCTAAACTCAAAATTCTAGAATTCAAGTAATTGCAACACTGTGTCAAATTGTAAAGCTGTACTTAAATATTTAGGTGAATTATAAGATACATTAAATCCCTGGTCATAATGAGCCATTGGTAATAGACGTTATTGTTTCATAGCACAAAAGGAGCGTGAATACAGTCAGGCAGAATAAGAACCCATGAGGAGAAACCCTGGTCTAAAGTAAGCAGTCCTCAGCAGTTAGATAACTTTAGATACAGTTTCACTCGTAAACTTAAACTGGATTTAACATGCAATGTTACAATAAGGAGATTCCCCATGCCTTGATATACAGTATATGAGACAGTGCACTTGTGGGAGCTTAAGTATTCAGCTGTGGGCAGAAAATAAATATTCATATACTGTATGTTAAGGGAAAGGGGTGTGGCCTCATGTGTGTGTGTGTGTGTGTGTGTGTGTGTGTACACTCACCTGTGGCGGTTCCTCTCCTCCCTCTCAATCTTCTGCAGCCGCTCCTCTCTCTCCAGGCGTCTCCTGTCGCGCTGAGCTGCCAGAGACTCCTGGTGCTGCCTGTAGGAGGAGGACAGCAGACCCCCCAGAGGAGCCCTGATGAGGGAGGGAGGGAGGGAGGAAGGGGGGGAGGGAGGAAGATTGGGACGGCTTAGAAATATGAAACATAACATATACAGGGAGTTGTATGTGTTACATAACAGTAACAGTGATGGATGGAGAATTGAGGTGTGTCTCAAATGTATGTGCTGAATGTGTGGTAAGTGAATGTATGTGTATGTGTGTGTTTGTCAGTAGCTGTATGTATGTGTGTGTGTGTGTGTGTGGGGGGGGGGGGGTCTGTATGTGTGTGTGTGAGTGTATGTGTCTATGCATGTCGATTTTTCAATGTGTCTTCTCACCTGTCACCCTTTGCAGCTGAAGAAGGAGGATTGATAAAGGACGACTTCCCATTCCTGTGTGACAATGAGACAGAGAGAGATACAGAGAAGAAAGGGAGAGTGACAAAGAGGGAGAGAGAGAGAGAGAGAGAGAGAGAGAGAGAGAGAGAGAGAGTCATTAATGTGTCAGGTGATGTCCTGTTGGGGTCAGTACAGAGTTAAAGTGCTAATCTCATCAAATACAAGTGCATGTTTGTCACACCTACAGTTGAGTCAGCAGTATTAAGTGGAACAACCAACAGTGTGTCAGGGTGCCTCTAGGAAGCCTCTACCAACAGCTAAACAGCAGGATCACAAAGCAGAGAAGGTTCCACAAGCGAAGCGACAGAGAGCAAACATACAGCACATCAAACACAAGAGAAGCAAAAGCATTAGCCACGGCTAATTAGACTGACATGGATCAGTCAGAGTGAAAGCTGGTCAGATGTAAAGTGCTTGAAGTAGCGAGTGAGTGAAAAGAAGAGAGAAACTCAACAGATATTTAAACCTGTAGTCGCTGGTGGTGCCAGGGGGGGTGGGGGTGGGGGGGGGGCGACATGTGACTTAAGTACTGCAGGGTGCGAGAGAATCTACAAGAAGTGTTGAAAGCAGGACGACGAAGTGAAGAGATCTTATTATTCAGTGGTGAAAATTACTGAGAGAAAGAAAAACGGTCCGTGAGGGGGAACAAAACCAGTGGTGTCAGAAAGTGCCTTGATAACTAGAAAACATGGTGCCAGTGCAGGGGGGAAGGTGCTTTCTTTCCCTCATGTGATTATGGGAAATGTAGTTTTTTCCCCTCTAAAATCTCCCCCTCTGACCTGTCCCCCTTGACTTTGATTGGTGTTGTCTCCTCCTCCTCCTCCTTCTCCTCCGGGAGGTCGTAGGAGAAGAGGTGGAAGGGCGAGTGGGGCAGGTAGGGGAGGCGCTCCAGGGGGCGAGAGGAGACCTCCGAGGCCGACGGGATGCTTATGGACGACTTGCGGCGGGCGAGGAGCGACGCCAGGAGGGAGGGCTGGGGCAGGTCGGGGGAGACCCCACACGGAGGAGAAGACTCTTCACTCGTCCTCTTCTTCTCTCCCTCCTTCACCTCTTCGCTTTCTCCCGGAGTCGTGGTTGTGACGGCGGGTGCGACGGGCTTGTTTGCTGATGCTGGTTGTGTTGGGGGCGTTTGTTTGGCAGCAGATCCACTGAAGCAGCAGGGCAGGAGGGGGATGCAGGAGAGAAGCAGAGATGAAAGAGTGACCGAGCCAAACACAGACGACATTCTAGATCATTCTAGAATGGCTGCCACGGGATATGGGTTCTAGAGCATTCTGGAATATCAGCAATATAAACACCACTTTCAGGAGCATGAGATGGGACACAATGGGTGACTGAACACAAGAGTTCTAATATTGCACTGCATTTACAGAACTACTAGTCTGTCTGCATGAGTCTTTGGGCGAGTAAAACTGTGTGTAAAGGTGTGTGCACTGTGAATGTGATTGTATGTAAATGAGCATGACTGTGTGTGTGTGTGTGTCTGTGTGTGTCTGTGTGTGTGTGTGTGTGTGTGTGTGTGTGTGTGTGTGTGTGTGTGTGTGTGTGTGTGTGTGTGTGTGTGTGTGTGTGTGTGTGTGTGTGTGTGTGTGTGTGTGATAAGATAACTACAGGGGTGAGAGGGAGAGGGGGGTTGACCCTGCAGTCCTTCGGTACCTGAGGCCACCCTGACCAGAGGACTCCCCCTCCCCCTCCTCCTCCGTCCCCGACTCTGTCACCAACTCCTCTTCTTCCTCCTCCTCCTCCTCCTCCTCCTCATACTCCTCCTCTCTGGCGTGGAGGAGGGAGGGATGGATGGAGGGAGCACAGAGGGAAAAAAGAGAGAAGAAAAAGGAAAGAGCAGAGAAAGAAGAAAGGAGAGAGAGGGAAAAATCATGCAAGGACACAGACATGACATCCAGAATGGATAACAGAGACACGGAGACACAGAGACACGGAGACACAGAGACACGGAGACACAGAGACACCGAGACACAGAGACACAGAGACACATAGACACATAGACACGTAGACAGCAGGAAAAAAGAGCAGGAGGCTGTCCCTGTTCCAACCATCACCTAGCTGAAAACGACAACCGGACACGCCTCACCGTGGACTGCTGGGCCTTCACTGCACACAGTAAAAACCAAGAGCAAGATCTTGACAGAGACATCAAGAGATCTCTGCTGCAACTGCAGATTGATTTAAAGTGAACCTTCAAAAAACCAACAGTGCACGCTGTGTGTCTGCATGCCGTGCACGCGCGTGTGTGTGTGTGTGTGTTGATGGCCTGGCGAGAATGCAAGGTATGCATTTACACATGTTCGGGGGCGGAGGCCAAAGGTTCAGCGCTCAGGCTAACATGTCGACAGTCAAACACGAACCAGATGAGGAGTCGGCGCTCGTTTTGGCCACAACACTTGTAACGGCATTCCTTTAACAAGGGATGGTGGACATTAACACGAGCATGTGAGATGGATACAATATTTATGAAAGCGATATGCAGAGAGGGTGTTCCCCATGTAAGAGTGCACGTGTAGGGCTGGGTGAACATGTGTGTATCTGTATGTGTGTGTGTGTGTGTGTGTGTGTGTGTGTGTGTGTGTGTGTGTGTGTGTGTGTGTGTGTGTGTGTCTGCATATGTGTAGGTGTCCATATGTGTGTATTTGTGTCAGTGAGTCCATGTGTGTGTGTGTGCAGGGAAGCACAGAGTGTCTTCTCCACATGGCTACAGCTCCGATGTATGGCTCCACAAATGGTGAATCCGTAGAGATAAAACAATGAAGTATGAGATAGCCTCCCTCACACTGCCCATAAGAAGATGGAACATGTCCAGACGGTATGTTTAATCTTAACATCTCTCACATCCCTCTCTCTCTCTCTCTCTCTATCTCTCTCTCTCTCTCTCTCACACACACACACACAAACACACACACACACACACACACACACACACACACACACACACTTTTAGACACACACAGTCTTTCTCTCACTCTAATATATAATAGTAATAGTAACATTAAATAAATAATAGTAAATATTTGTCACTGGCATCTAATCCAATTTCATAAACTCTCACACACACACACACACACACACACACACACACACACACAGGGGGGGGGGGAGACAGAGCGCGATGGAGAGAGGGAGGAAGCAAGGGGAGGACGGGGATGAAGGGAGTAGAAGAAGAAAAGAGGAGAGACCAAGAGGAGGAAATGATGGTAGTAGATGTGCGGAAGGTGGTGGATGTTAAGGGAGCAGATGGATGGATGGATGGGAGGAGAGAGGGAGAGAGATCAAATAGGTCAGCCATCGGAAAAGGTGTGTGATCTCTTAAATACTAGAGGGTGTGAGACTAGTGTTCTATAAGGCCATGATCAGACCTGAGTCAATAGAGACATTATCTGCACTGAATAATGAATACATATATGATTATAGTATAGTATAGTATAGCATAGAGTAGTATAGTATAGTATAGAGTAGTATAGTATAGTATAGTATAGTATAGATTGGTTTAGTATATATAGAGTAGTATAGTATAGTATAGTATAGTGTAGAGTAGTATAGTATAGTGTAGAGTAGTATAGTATAGTATAGTATAGTATAGTATTGTGTAGAGTAGTATAGTATAGTATAGTATAGTATTGTGTAGAGTAGAATAGTAGGTAATGGTTCTTCACAGAATGTCTATGTGTTACAGTAAGGGGAAAACAGCTTGGAAAATGCTGTTTCCCATTGAAATAGTGAATATTAAGACTAAAGTGATATTTCAGAATAAACCCTGTAATAAATGTATCTAATTTTGACACAGGTCTGATTTAATCTCCAGTTTATCCTAAAGTGGGATTTTGTGATTGTAGGTATTAATACGGTTCTGATTTTACAGAGCTTGAAACTCTTTACCTGAAAACACCTCTAGAGATCACCAGGAACTCTTTCCTTTAGAGAGTGAACTCACGAAGCAGTAGTGTGTGGAAAGTGTTAATGCTTCGGTGATAAACACACACTCTTCCTAGAGTTCACTGCTCACACAACTAAACCCCGTGGTTTAGGTCTTGGGGCAATGAGTCTGCAGAGTCATCGTGCCCAGTGATCGGTGTAGCGAGTGGCAGAGTCATCGTGCCCAGTGATCGGTGCAGCAGGTGGGCAGAGTCATCGTGCCCAGTGATCGGTGCAGCGAGTGGCAGAGTCATCGTGCCCAGTGATCGGTGCAGCAGGTGGGCAGAGTCATCGTGCCCAGTGATCGGTGCAGCGAGTGGCAGAAGCATGTTCATGTCGTGCGGATAGAAGCATGGTATATACTGGACTCAAGGCTGCACGCCTGGTCACGCCTGGCTGAGTAAACGTGAACTTACATCGACTGAAGGCGCACACACTCACACACCCGAGGAGTTCTGGGGCAAACAAACACGTGAAAGTTTTGTCATCAGGTTTGCAAAACATTTTGAAAATCTGGTATTGTGTGTGGATGTATGTATGTATGTATGTATGTATGTATGTATGTGTGTGTGTATGTGTCTGTGTGCCTGAACTTAACATTCAGACAGGCAAAAGCCACAGAAAGAGAGAGTCTTCTTTCTCTCCGTCTTTGTCCCTCTCTCCAATCAACCCTCTCGTTCATCGCCATCTCATTGTTTCTTCATTCTTTCTCCTATCCCTTCTTACATTTATGCTTTTCAACCACATTCTTCCTGAATCCCTCTCTCTCTCTCTCTCTCTCTCTCTCTCTCTCACCTCTCGCTCATGTCCTCTGACTTCTGCCCGTTGAAGGGCTGGAATCCTGTGCGGTGTGGGGAGGCGGGGCTTAGTGGAGAGGCGGGCCCCGAGCGGCCCAATGAGTGCCTCCTGCTGCGGCGTCTCTCCAGGCTGCACTTGTCGTTGCCTCCGCCCACGCTGGTCCGTCGCCGGTCCCTGCAGCCCGATGGCGGGGGCTCTGTGTCGTCGTCACCGTCCTCGTGACGCAGGGTCGCCTACAGGTCAAAGAGCATGAAGAGAGAGTCAGCCATAAAATATCACTAATTACTGTTTCTAAAGAGACGTGGCCAGATAACTAGATTCAGTCCTTTACAAGTTGCTTGTACCAAAAGCAACTGCATCCAGTTGCACAGGATGACTAGCATGAGAGCAGTTTGAAAATCCTCAGCACTACGTAACAGTCAGCAGATGGTTCTACCTACAGCAGCTGACAGTACACCTGGAATTTGTGTTTTTATCAGCATGTGAGCTCTCTGGAAATCAAAGTCAGGTTGTCAGTTTTGTGGCATCCCCTCGCTCTATCGCTAGAGCTCCAGGTAGCTCCACTGTATGATGTTGGCATCTCCCCTCCCCTCCCCTCCCTCCCCTCCCCTCCCCTCCCCTCCCTTCACCAGGTTCTGCTCAAAGTTTCTTCCTATTCAAAGGGAGTTTTTCCCTTTAATAAAACTGAATTGAATTGAATTGTATGATGTTGGCATCTCACCTCGTAGATGTTGAGCTGCTCCACCAGATCCAGGTCGGTGCCCTTCCTGCCCAGGTGTCTGCGGGACATCGTATCCATTCCCTGCTCCTCCAGCACGTCCACCATGTCGTAGAACGAGTCCTGATCCGGCAACGCAGCCAGGGTCTGGGTGGAGGGAGGGAGGGAGGGAGGGAGGGGAGACACATCAAGGGTGGGGATAAAGTATAAGTCAGCAAGGCTGAGAGGCTGCCTTAATAGACTGCTAGGGAGAGACGAAGGACTGCTCTGTCTTTTGGTCTTTGAATGTGCTCAAGCGTGGGTTGTTTGACTGCAGCGACTACAAGAGCTTCAAGAGCTAATATTGCATTCAAATAATTACACACTGTGAGTGGATGGGATATTTTAAACAGAATACAATCCATCAAGGTTACTGAGTTTGAGCATAAGGGAAGTACGTGTGCGTGTGTGTGTGTGTGTGTGTGTGTGTGTGTGTGTGTGTGTGTGTGTGTGTGTGTCTCACCTTGTTGATGAGGGTCATGGCATACACCAAAAGTTCAGTGTCTACTCCATCCTTCTCTTCTAAGATCTCCATAGCGTTTGACCAATGCCTGCGCCCTGCAAAAAAAACGCTTATTAGAGATCACACATTAAGATTATATTCTATAATATAAGATTCTTTATCAGTCAAGGTCAAATCCATAGGTCTCATTCTTAGATTATATTTTGAAATGAGTGCCCTCATGGCGTTGTATGAGGGTGTGTGTGTGTGTGTATGTGTGTGTGTGTGTGTGTGTGTGCGTGTGTGTGTGTGTTTACCTCTCTTGATGTCCACAGTGGTGATGGCCTCGATGAGTATAGCGGCGTTGGTCTCGGCATACTCCACAAACACCAGCAGTAGCTTGAGAGCTGTCTTCACCACCAGACGAAACTAAAACACCGGGAGAGAGAGAAAACACACCCATCAGAGTTCCAAACACACACACACACACACACACACACACACACACACACACACACACACACACACACACACACACACACAGCTGTTTGGATTGAGTGCATTCTTTTGCTCTTCATTCAACTCACAGGTGAGTTGGAATCTCATTTATCTACCTCTCCCCCTCCCATTCTTTCTCTATCTCTCTCTCGCTCTTTTTCTCTCCGTGCCTTCCTTTCTCTCTCTCTTTACTTCTTCTTACGCTCTCTCTCTCTCTCTCTCTCTCTTTCTGTATCTCCTCCTCTCCATTCCTGTACTCCTCTGCTCCTCCACCTCTCCACCCCTGCCCGTTCCTTCATCGCTACCTCCAGGCGTTTCACCCCCACCTCTCCCCTCTCGCGTCCCCAGGAGTGGGCAGCGGCGCTGGGCCACCCAGGTGAGGAGAGGAGGGTAAGGAGTTCTCCAGACTCCTGGCCCCCGCCTCCGCTGAGCCCCTAAATCACCACCGGCAGGGGAAATGCCACCACCACGACAGCGTGAGGGAAAACAGGAGGGGGGAGATACAAGAGAGTGTAAATGTGTGTGTGTGGGTGTGGGAGATAGAGAGAGAGAGAAAAAGATAGAGAGAGAAAAAGATAGAGAGAGAGCAACTGAGAGGGAAAGAGCTTCATTTTTGAATTTTCTTGTTATAAAATAGTAATAATATATATTAATTCTTTGTTGGTAAGAGTAAGAAATACTTTGGACATACACCAGACCAATTTAAAATTGAACTATATTTCAATGACATCAAAGAAAGAGGAGATCTAAAAAGAGAGAGGAGGTCTAAAAAGAGAGAGGGGGAGATAGACAGATAAAGAAAGAAAGGAAAAAGGGGTTTGTTTGTTTGGTTGTTTTGCTGCGGTGATCTGTTGAGAGCTGACAGGGGGGAATTGAGCATAGCAGTGAGTCCCAAACAGGACGGATTACGATCACCAGACGGGTGGAAATCACAGCACACAGCATCGCCCGAGTGTGATGCGGGAACAGCTTTTGGCAGCTCAACAGACAGAAACGTTAAGGCTGGAATTTCCTCAAGAACACAGCTATCTCTCCTTTCTCTCCTCTCCTCTCTTTCAGTGCTCTGCGTTCCATTCCCTCCTTTGTCATTCTCACTCTCATTCCTTCCCCTTCCACTTTCTCGTTATCTCTCTATCATTCATTATTCCCTCTTGCTCTTTCCTTTCCCTTGGACTCTCTCCACTATCTCTCCATCATCCCCCTCTGTGTTTGTCTGTTTTGCCTGCTGTGCGGTGCGGTGCGGTGCGGTGCGGTGCAGTGCAGACAAACACCTGCGTAATGAAGATAAAATGTAGCGTGCAACATGCTCACAGACAGGAGGAGTGAGACTTATCTGATGGAGGCAGTGAAAGATGCATCATTCACACCCACCATCCTTTAAGACTGCATAGATAAGACATCTAAGCAGGTGTGTGTGTGTGTGTGTGTGTGTCTGTTCATGTCTGTATTAGTCTGCATGTTTGTGGTCATTATTGAATGTTTCTGTGTGTGTGTGTGTGTGTGTGTGTGTGTGTGTGTGTGTGTGTGTGTGTATGCAGTTGTATGCAGTTATTATTGAAATATGTGTGTGTGTATGTGTGTGTGTGTGTGTGTGTGTGTGTGTGTGTGTGTGTGTGTGTGTGTGTGTGTGTGTGTGTGTGTCTGTGTGTGTGTCCATGACTGTATTAGTATTAGAGTACATGTATGCAGTTATTATTGAAATATCTGTGTGTGTAAGTGTGTGTGTGTGTGTGTGTGTGTGTGTGTGTGTGTGTGTGTGTGTGTGTGTGTGTGTGTGTGTGAGTGTGTGTGTGGGTGTATGTGTGTGTGTGTGTATGAGTGTGTATGCAGGGAGGGAAACAGCTCTGAGTTATGCACAGCTGATCCCAAACAGTAAAAAATGAGTGTTGTGAGCTTCAGCTATTGTCTGACGTCTCAAAGCAACCCTTATTTGGAAGGCAGAAATTCCTTTTTCTACCTTAGATGGACATGATAAGATTTGTTTAGACATCACCAATGCAATAGGTCTCTTGAGGAGAAGATGCTGTTTTTTCTCCCTCACACACACACACACACACACACACACACACACACACACACACACACACACACAGACACACACACCACTCATTCTGCATGTCAGTGAGAAGCATGTGCTCCAGATGAGAAAAGCAGGTTGGCACTGTGGAGGGTGTCAGGGAGCTGGAGCTGGCAGATTCTTGGAACGGACATATTACCTTGGAACCGATCAGTGTGTAGAGCCACTGGACCGTCTCGTTGTGACCTATCACCCCGTTCATCCCGTCCACGTACAGCATGATCTGACCCAGAGCTGGAGGGGGAATGGGGTTAAAGGTTAATATGACTTTAGGGATTATGATGACACATGTATTGCATACACAACATAGACAATATGTATCACTCACACGTATCGCTCTGCAATGTAAAAAAAATTATGTTTTGTATATTGTGTGATGTTTTATGTTTAAGTGTCAGAAACACAGACTTAAATACATATTTACACGCTGACTTGAATACATGTTTATACTCATGCAAACACACAGAAAGAAGTGCTATCATTTTTGAAGTGACATTCAGCCTATGTTAATGTAACTAGATTTGTAAAACCTGGGCCGTTAAACATATTTTTCCAGTCTTAAATCTGACTAACCAAGAGATGGCGCCATTTCACTTTATTCAGCAGCACGTTGTAGGCTATGTGGAAAGTCATGCATTACGTTCACAGATAACACACATATAAATCCTCACCCACAGACCCACCCACAGACCCACACACACACACACACACACACGTGCGGGCGCAGTTTAGTTGTATTTGTTTAGCCGTGTAGACTGACACACTGACTCACACATAAAGCTCACAGAAGAAGTCATCCCACTAACAGGCCATCAGGGAATATCATCTTACATGTACTCACTGAAACTAAATCAATCAAACTTAAAATAGCCTCCCCCAATTTAAGCACTACAGGCACCAAGAAGCTTATATTTTATTTATTTATATAAACAAATAATGTTTCTGATGACGTCATTGTAAAAAGTTACCTTCATAAAGCACAACCCACATTGTGAAAACACAGAAATCTGCTGTATGGCCACAAATATGGCTGTTTTATGCAAAGGCTTTATGCTGAGGTGAAGTCAGATGGGACACTTGAGTGTGTGGAAGCCGTAAAAAGAACTGCAGCGTTTGATACCATTTGATATAGACTCATAAGTCAGAGGAAGAGCTGCAGATAATAGCGCTCAATGCATAGAGAGCTAACAAAGACCTATCGCTGTCACTAATGGCTCCTCAGCAGACCATAGTATCCAATTGCAGCACTTTCAAAGCCTTTCAATATTTAATGATCATTCATATATAATCCTTTTGTCTACAATGTCCTCCCTTCAACCTTCCATGCCAGTACAAACACAAACACACACACACACACACACACACACACACACACACACACACACACACACACATAAACATACACACGCACACAGACTCACACATCCTTCATGTTCTGCAAACCCACATCAAAGCCATATCTTGCAGTACTAAATGTAAATGCCAAAATCAATCAGCCGTTGTGTTAAAGACTCAGGGAGACTTTCCTTCCCCTTAAAAAGAAAACTACCTCCTTCTTCTGCAAACTGAGCAGCTATGTATGTGATTCTGTGTGTGTGTGTATGTATGGATGTGTCTAAGTGCACTACCGCATGTGTGTATGTGTGTGTCTGTGCTGGGGTGTGGATGAATGCTTCTGTATGTGTGTGTGTGCAGGACCTACGTTTACCTGTGGGTATATTCCCTTATTCTACCAGTGCTAGGTTGACTCAGGGGACCACTAGACCCCCACCCCTCTGTTCCCAGCTGTGCTTATGTTCCAACGTTAACACTGGGCTGTATTATTATGAGAAGCTCTGAGGGCCATTTCTGCACCTCGCCTTCTCGCCACGCGCCCCCTCATGTGGTCCTGATCACTCTATTCTTCTCCCTCTTTTTCCCCCCTCCTACTTCCCTTCATTTCTTTTTTTCATGATACTTTCCTTACAACTGCTCAACATGCCGCGCAGTCTGATCGCTTGTCGCCCACGTTCCCCGAGTCTTAAATGCTTAAGATGCGTCGCTGTGAAAACACTCATGCCGCGTAATCATTCGCACATGTCGGGGCCCGACAAGTGACATAAACGATCGGAATTTCTGACTTGATATATTTAAACTCCGAAAGTGGAATTTTACCCCAATGGAACATGGGAGTCCCAGTAGAACCTATGCAAACTAATAAGGGGCCAAAGGTTAAGCCTGTTGCTGTGAACAGAAAAAGAAAAACCTATGAGATCAGACCCTGCAAATGACACTTCTGAGACATGCAGCCTTTCAGAAGAATAATTAATAGCCAATCGTCAGACCTGCTAATAACAAACACACACTGAGCGTAATTGCATTTAGCCAAGGTCCATTAGGACCGGTGTCTGTTTGGATAATGTAATAGCATATAAACACAGATGTAGGCCAGTTCAGAAAGCACTGGAACAACTTTGCAGAATGAGTATTTATGGTTTATTTTTCTCTCTGTTTTAGTGTGTTTTAGTGTGTGTGTGTGTGTGTGTGTGTGTGTGTGTGTGTGCCTTGCTTTTGTATGTCTTTGTGCTGGCAGTGAAGTTGAACCATAACATTGTATTTCTGTTTTGCTCAATAAAGATTAAAGCATATTATACAAATGTGTGTGTGTGTGTGTGTATGTGTGTCTATGTGTGTGCCAATGGGTTTCAAAACAATTGGCATTACATTTACAGCCATCCATATAACTGAACACCTTTTTCCACCTGTAAGTCAAAAGTGCTTAAGTCTGGAATGTGCAAAACTACAAAAACTACACCCTCCATCTTCAAATGCACTGTGATCTAATAACAAGACTAATAATCTAAGACACCTTTTCAATCCTAAACTATCCTAAACAATCACGGTGAAGTTCAGTAGTGAAGTTCAGAAAGTGAAAGCTCTCTTCTCGTCTCCTGGTCGTGAGTTGAGCTAAGCACCCAGTTCTAGGTTCTGCAATGAGTTCCAATGTCAGACATTGGTACAGACATGATATAATCACATATGTCCGGCATAAACAAGGCTTGTGTGGTGCACAGGCAGTGACGGTAGTGAAGGAGCCCCACCTCTGAGGATGTAGTTCTGGTAGTTCTGGTCGGCCTCCGCCCCCACCTTAATCAGGCAGGTCAGACCCTCAGCCATCACAAACTCATGCACCAGGTCCTTGTCATCCTGCGATAGAGAACACACACACACACACATAAACACATACACACATACACCAAGACATGGGAAAATATAGACACACACACAGATCTGAGTCAGCACAAGATTCATTCTAGAACCGATACTGTTTTGGAAGGCATTTTTAATTTTAATAAATTATGTGAGAAAGTGTCTGTCAGAGTACTAGTGATAATATATTGAGACTGAAAAGAGAAGTACACACTATTTGCTTGATAAATGACAGACATTTTTGAAAAGGCAAAGAATTGCTATGATGCAATGCAATGCAATAAATGTAATGATTTTGTCATTGTGTGAGCTCTACAAAAGCACCAGAAGGGGGCAGTAATTTGTTCGATACATTTCATCAAAGAGACACTATTAAACATTTTTGGCACTTTTTGAAACATGTTTTATAGGCAACTAGTACTGGTATCATCTTCAAAATAATTTGAATGGTATATGGTCATGTGAAGGACAGACAAACACACCTATCATTCCAACTAGTCACCTACGTTATGCACTATGTACTTCTGTGGCCTGGGTTGGACTAACCCAAAAAAGGCTTTCACATCATGGCATCGCTAGCTATATCGCCAAAAGACCAGAGTTAGCATGCTAGCGAGCCTCTTATCAATGCCAACTGTACTGTTGCTGGTGTTTGTAAGGTTTTTGCATATATTTTCAGGAGTTAGATTGATAGTTTTTGACCAAAACTCCTTCGTGCTGCTTTAACAACAGTACTGTATCACTCATAGGCTACAAGAAATCTGTCAGTGTGTACAATTTATAGACTTCCTGATGCTGGTTGTGTTCGAATCAATGTGTACCAACCGTATCTCGTCAGTGAAAATGCAAAGAGCTATCGTTTCTCGGGTGACATCTGTGGTTAAAAATAGATGGTCTCTCTTTTTGCTGACTGTTTGAAACACTCCTAAGGCCCCAGGGAGCTCTTTCCCCATGACGTGACGTTTCTTCACCTTAATATGTGACAGGCTACTCACCAGGTAAGCTGGAAATGCAACCAATATGTCTGGCTAACTAGAAACAACTTAAGCTTCTGTGTTGACCTGTCCACACTAAGCACATATTATGCAAATCAGGAATGACAGAAAACAGTCAAGACTTTATGACTTTGTAATAAAATGATTTGTGAATAAAGAGGAACACATCAAGGCAGAGCTCTCTAGAAGCTGTGAAAAGGTCAAAGGTTATTGTAACAATGTCAGCCAGATGAGAGGACGGTCTTTAAAGTCTGGCTGCTAAGTGGGAACAGAGAAAAGAGAGTGCAGCTTTGGTTACTGTGCTCCAAAATACAGCTCTCTCTCTCTCTTTCTCTCTCTCTCTCTCTCTCTCTCTTTTCCTTTGTCTCTCTTTGTCTGTCTATCTGTCTCTCTATTTTTCTCTCTCTGTCTCTCTCCCTCTCTGTGTCTCACAGGCCACGTGGAACTGCCTGTCGTCACGGAAACACACAGCTGCCACGGCGACCAGCTCTGGCAGGAGAGGAGCGTGGCCTGCTGTGCTGTTCTACAACTATAACTACAGCTGCTACTACTACAGCCATCACTACACTACTGAGTTTATATATCCAACTGCTAGTACTACTACTATTACTACTACTACTACTACTACTACTACTACTACTACTACTACTACTACTGCTACAGACATCACTACACTACTGAGTTTATATATCCAACTGCTAGTACTACTACTATTACTACTACTACTACTACTACTACTACTACAGCTACTACTACTACAGCCATCACTACACTACTGAGTTTATATATCCAGCGGTGTTGACAACATTCAAAGTGAAATACAATTTTACCTGAAAAATCTGTTTGAGGGAAAACAGTGCCCTTCTCAAGTCACGGCCATTGGAGTTGTACAGCTTTTCTGCAGATGGAGAGAGGGAGAGAGGGGGGTGGTTAGTTGAAAGGGTCAGCTGCATATCCCCTCCATCATTACCACTCTTTTTCTCATCCCTTTTTCTGGGAAACAACATCACCCAGCAGCAGCATCAGAGCTCATAACCACACTTCCTCCCTGCATGAGTCAAACACTAATAAAACACCACGCAGCACTCTGTTGCCAAGGCAACACACAAACACACAACACCTGACATTTCAGTGGCATTTTGACTGGCATCCCTTCGGCTTATCGTGTGTTACTTCTGTTTGGTCACTCGGGACTGGAGTGGAAGAGGAAGCATTTGATTGACAGAGAGGTCGTCCAATTACTTTGTGACAATAGACCAAGGACAGTCAAAGAGGCAACACTAGACTGACCACTTGACCTATGTATTTATTAAGTCTCAATCTGTCACAGAGTTCTTATCAAACTGAACCCAGCCTGGCAAGCACTGATATTTCACACAACACACACACCCATGGACACACAGAAATGCAAACACACATTCCATCACAGCTCGTCATACCACAGACACACACACATACACACAAACACACACACACACACACACCCCAAACACACTTACTTTTTCTCTCTTTTACAAACACATAGCACAGGGATACATACCAACACATGTACACACCATACACACACAGTACACAGCACACATCACACAGCGCACACACCCACACAGCGTGTGCGCACACACACGGCTATACAGATGACATGAAAACACCTGTCTGAAGTGTGCTGCAATGGTATTTCCCAGAGGATTGGAGCAGTGGAGACAAACTCTCACTATAACACTCTCTCTCTCTCTCTCTCTCTCTCTCTCCCTCTGTCTCTCTCTCTCACACACACTCTCTCTCTCTCTCTCTCTCTCTCCCTCTCTCTCTCTCTCTCCCTCCCTGAGTCCAGCGTGCCCAGCCCACCCAGTGACCTCAATACCCCACTGCTGTCTCACTGCCAACAGCTTATTAACATTCCATAACTGCACTAATCACTCGGCGTGCATGTGTGTGTGTATGTGTGTGTGTGTGTGTGTGTGTGTGTGTGACAGACTGCCCATATCATTAGGTGTGCTGTATTTATATTTTAAATGCCAGTGTCTGCATACGCATTTAATATATGTGGAGTTTACGTAAGTGTTAAGAGTGAACAGCTCATATAGGTTTATGAGGTCAACCATTACACGTGTAATCAACAGGGGTCATTCTCTAAGGCCACTGTTCCATTGCACCCGCAAAGCCCCACCGGTCATTACAGGGGGGGGGTGGCGAAGGCCAGGGAGAGGTGCTTGAGTGTGGGGTGACACGTGGGCTCGCCTGGCTCCATCCCCAGTCTGTCTGGATGTCAGAGTGGTCAGTGGCTAACACCACCCCACACTGACATATTTCATTCAGCCGATGTCATGGAAATGTTGCAGGAATGTTGTCATGCAAAAGCTAGGACAGTAAAGCCCCCCCCCACACATTCACACACTCACACACCCACACACACACACAAACATACACACACACACACACACACACACACACACACACACACACACACACACACACACACAGACAAACGCACACATTCACACACACACTCATGCTCACACACAAACACACACACACACACACACCAATAAATCACATCCTACACAGAGATATAAGAGAATCCTCTTTTATGTGAAGAATCTTCACATCACAAAAACTTGATTCATCAGGGCACACTCCACTCTAGTTTAGCGTGCATGTCTGCTGTGGCGTAAGTGACTATGAGGTTGAGCAGCAAATGAGGGAAGAGAGCTCAGGATTGTCATGGAAATGTGTGTGAAACAAACTCAACCATGTGAGATGTTTAGAGACCACATGCTCTTCAAAGTGACATATTAAAAAGCCATGAGTGCAGAAAATAAATTATGAGCCCAAGAAAAAAGACACGGCAGAGGCAAAAACAGACCACACTGGACATAGTTATGGAGTAAACAACAACAAACACAAACATGCAAACAGACACACTCACACAATAATACACAAACAAACACAGACATGTACTCTCTCTTTCTCTCTCTCTTTCTCACACATACGTATGCGTGCACGCACACACACACACACACACACACACACACACACACACACACACACACACACTCACACACACTCACACACACACACACACACACACACACACTTACACACACGACAATTCAGGCCAATCTCACTCTGCCTTCATAAAACTGCAGGGGGGTCTTTCTTTATGAGTGACAAAGCTATCCATTCATGCGGTCCTTTGTACGTCGCTTTGGACAAAACGTCTGCTAAATGACTAAATGTAGATGTAATGTAAATGCTCCTAAAGTTGTTCAGTGTCACCCTTATGGAGAGCTCTGACAGTGACGCACATTGGCCACTGTGTAGAATGCTCTCCTAGAGCTAACCTATACTTAAACTGAGGAAGAGCCAACGGCCTCTGCAAACAATTTCAAGGATCAGGGATAGGCAACTGCCCATGGGAGCATGTTTTATGTCTTTAAAACAAGCAGACGGTCCTTCAAGACAAGTTAACATAGCTAACAGCACAACAGCAACTACAGTTATCCAACACAGGGTCAAGTGCCTACAGCAGACGTCTGGTGCAGAGTGCAGAGTTCATCAAATGTGTGTGTGCGAGTGTGTTTGAATCTGTATGTGTGTGTGTGTGTGTTTGTATCTGTATGTGTGTGTGTGTGTGTGTGTGCGCGTGTGTTTGTATCTGTATGTGTGTGTGTGTGTGTGTGTGTTTGTATCTGTATGTGTGTGCGTGTGTGTGTGTATCTGTATGTGTGTGTGTGTGTGTGTGTGTGTGTGTGTGTGTGTGTGGTGTGTGAGTGTGTGAGTGTGTGAGTGTGTGTGTGTGTGGTGTGTGTGTGTGTGTGTGTGGTGTGTGCCTGTGTGTTCAAGGGGGCATGAGTGTGAATCCGTGTGTGTATGTTTATGTGTTTGTTCTACATGCATGAGTGTGTGTGTGTGTGTGTGCAGAAACAGCCGCGCCCCTTAACCACCCTGTTATTGATGCTGAAGCCCTGTCCGATAGAATGTTTCATTACAGAAACCTCAGTATCCTGTAGCGCTGACTACACCATGATCATGGACAGTGATTTAACATCCCCAACACCCCGCCCCACCCACCACACACCCCTCTCCTTCCCACCGGCCAACATCTATCACCACCATCCATTCATCAGCTCTTTCTGGAAGTGAACCCCCCCACCGATCCTCTGCACTGACCCCCTCATCTCAGCCCTTCCATACTGTCATATTCCTCTCTGCCTAGATGAGCTCTTGATTAACACACACACACACACACACACACCCCATACACACACACTTCACCTTGTGTAACCATCTGCATCATACCCCACCCCCCCTGCTGTGTAACCATCCACACATCCACATTTACCCCCCCCCCCCCCCCCCGATCTATTCACCCCCCGCCCCGTCACACTGGCTGACCATCGATTAATGCCCCCCCAAGAGAGTGAAGGCGGACACCAAGCCCCAATCATCATCAATACTTATTAAATGCCCTACAGCTCCCTTCTCTGTCAGCACTCTGTTCAATCTCTCATTTGCCCTTGTGTGCTGGAGTGACCTCTCGCCTGCTATAGACTGGCCTGGTTTAAGTAAGGCTTATATATATTTTGTGTGTGTGTGTGTGTGTGTGTGTGTGTGTGTGTTTGTGTGTGTGTGTTCTTTTCACCCTCTCTCAGGCTAATTTCAGGACTGGTACTGATTCACTAGGTAACACTACTCTGGTAAAAACCTCTCTTCCTGTGTTCTGTTTAGCTTTGCTAACCGGGTCAAACCCCTCAGTACACCTCTCACCATAAGCACCTTCACCTCTCTTAGCCGTGCCAACAGCACTCTGACCTGTGACCACCACCGCCGTCCGTCCCAATTTCAAACCACGCTAAACACTAAGCCCCCTCTCTCCTCCCTTCACACCCCACATCTCAAGAGCCATCGCCCACCTGACCCCACGCTGGCCCTAAGTGACCCCATAATCTCCTCCACAGACACAGGGCCAGCCGCCTGAGTTCCCTGGAAATCAAGGGCCACTTCACCGGAAGATAGAACAGTCCAGAACAACACATGCCTTTAGGCTTGGGAGGAACACGGGAGTGTTTTAAGGGGCTCTCTGAACTATCAGGTTCTCCTGTGGCATGGTGAGTGTCCTATCTTGATGGCCTTTACCAAAAATGGCTGCCCACTTTCGAGGACGGTGACAGGGGCCTCTGATAGCAGGGCTGGGCAGGGCTGGGAGCGGAGGGGTAGTGGGGTGTGTGCCAGGCCCTGGCAGGTGTGGTAACGGTGCTTTGTTTGTTCCTCGATTTCACTGCCAAACTCTGGCTCTGGTTTCTAGGGGCACTTATCTGCAAAGGCCAAATAAACATCAATTCTCAGTAAAATATAAGAGGCTCATGAAAAGAGCTTTTGGCGAGAGGAAGGGTGTGTGTGTGTGTGTGTGTGGCATAGTGGCACACATTCTCTAAAGGAACTCTCTCTCTCATACACACAAACACAGATTCCAACTCGTGTAAAAACAGTGACTTGTTCTGAAACAAAAATCATTTAAAAAATTCTAAAACAAAAGTAGTCTGAGGTCACCTGAACACTAATGTATGAGTCATGATTCATGACTTACAACTAGCTGCAGAATGTGGTACACTAACCCAGATATGTTCTTCACGGATCATTCAACATGAAAACATAATACTCGCACCTGGCAATAGAGTGTGGTAATAGATGATTATGATCAAGTTATCTATGAATTTATCAATAATCAGAGTACATACAAGTCCATTATGGAAATCTGCAAATAATCAAAGAACAATTTTCTCAATTTTACTGTACATTTAAACACACTCACACACTGAGACACCCGCACACACACGCACGCACGCAGGCACGCACGCACGCACGCACACACACACACGCACACACACACACACACACACACACACACACAACGCACCAGCTGTTTCAACATGAGCAGTAACGGAGAGAAGAGTGCCAGATTAGACTATACTTAGGCGGAAACAAAAGCTAAAGTAATCACTACTAATAGTCACCTTTGACCTCCCCCTCCCACTCATGCCAAGAACCTGCTGAAAGACGGAGGCCCAAACAAACACAAGTGACATCTCACTCCGACAGGAAGATTGATGTGTGTGTGTGCTTATGAATCTATGCCTGTGTGTGTTTGTGTGTGTGTGTGTGTGAGAGAGAGAGAGAGAAAGAGAGAGGTAGAGAAAGTGTCCATGTTACTGTGTTAGTGTGATTATGGCAATGCAAGTGAGTGGTGTGTGTGTGTGTGTGTGTGTGTGTGTGTGTGTGTGTGTGTGTGTGTGTGTGTGTGTGTGTGTGTGTGTGTGTGTCTATCAATGGAGAGCGAGCCTCCACATTTTATGGGTTCCATTTCGTCTTTTACGGTTTTGTTTTTCAGGACTGCGAGGTCCCTCTCCTCTCCTCTCCCCACTCCCATTTACACTCAGAGTACTTCAAAGAGGCTCTCACTACAGCTGACACACACGCACACACACACACACACACACACACACACACACACACACACACACACACACACTCACACACACACACACTCACACACACACTCACACTCACACACACACACACACACACACACACTCACACTCACACTCACACCCCCACAGGCTGACACACACACACACAAACACAGCCATAATCATCAGTGTAATCTGCACTTGCTTAATAAACTTTAACAGTGTACTGGTCCCCAGATGGACTGGTGCAGATGAGCACTTCTACTGGCATTTCTAATATAGATAAAAACCACAGCACTTCGAACAGCATTTCTAATATAGATAAAAACACAGCACTTCCAACAGAATTTCTAATATAGATACAATTTTAAAGCTCAGCAAAAAAAGAAAATTATGTCCATAGCTTGGACCCCATCAAACTCACTCCCCACTCTCTCTCTCTGTTTTTCATTCTCTCTCTCTTTCTGTCCCTCACTCCTCCTTTTTTCCCCCACTCTCCCCCCTCTTGGCATAAAAATGATTCGGTTACATCGATATGGCCGTGGGGCTCGTATTATCCTTTCAAATCCAAACACGCATATTCTTTCTCTCTCTCCCTGACTGCATAACTCTTAGAAATGGGCCTGAATGTGTAATGTGTGTGTGTGTGTGTGTGTGTAAACGGTAAGAAGGGATTCCCCGTACCACTGGCTGCCATAAGCTGGCTGGCTCGCACGTTCCTCTAAATGCCCCCCCACCCCCCAAATCAGATTAACAGGGTGACCCCATGCCGGGTGTAATCCCGCATCTCTGCATACGCGCAAGAGAAGAGGAGAGGAGAGAAGAGGAGAGGAGAGGAGAGGAGAGGAGGCCACTGCTGTTGATGCAGCCTCCCCGCTGTGTTGAGCTGTTACTGACAAGCCACTATATGATGTTAACATGTTAACATGACACACACACACGCGCACACACACACACACACACACACACACACAGAGAGAGAGAGACAGAGACAGAGACAGACAGACAAACAAAGATGGGATTGATCTGTCTCTACTCAATCAAATAAATGCAATCACTTGCAACCTCTGATGCTCTTCTATTGACAGGACTGCCAGCGTATTGTTGCCAGTGACTGATTGACCTCTGTCATTGTCATACGACAGATGGAGAACCAGTGATGCAATTAATTTGCATTAAAAAAAGATCTGTAAGATTTGTAATGACTTATTCACTGTAAGATATTGCAAGTGAAAGGATTGTCAGTTTTATTTGAGTGATAGTTCTCTGTTATAGCAAAAATGTCTGTGGTGCTCACAAGGCAAGACAGAAAATCGGAGATGCTATGCGGTGGTATTTACAAGACGGGGAATCGGATGTGATACTTTTAGCATCAGATGACAGGAAGTCTATCCAGTCCAATGCTTCTCCTCACCTGAGTCCCAGTGATTGTAATTGACAGGAGAAGCCCCTCTAAGACCTCTTGCCCTTTATCCTTTAATCTTAGCCAAACCATTCACCGGTGATACACACACACACACACACACACACTACCTGCGATCCCTCTCTGCTACTATAGTGATGGACCACAGACAGCAGGGTTCAGATAGACCTCGCAAAAGGGCAGGGCCCTGCTGTTCCACCAGACATCGACAAACATACTACCCACAATCCTCCCTGCTGCTAAGGTGCTGAGAGTATTTAGAGAGACAGCGGGTCTCTGATGCCAGGGAGACCTGAGTAGGGGGATCAGCTGTCTACCAGGGCTCGGTGCCATGCCAACCCACCTAAAGCCAGGCTCAGTTGCCACCCAAAAGGGCTGTGGTTGCTACGGTATGACTGAGGCATTGGGATGCTCTCACTTAAAGCCTGTCCGCCCCAAAAAGACCTCCACTCACATTCCACCCAGGGCAAGCTAATCTTCAGTGACCCACCGTTCCAAAAACAACAGACCTGGAGGGCACAGCCAGGGCCAGCCTCAGGGACAGAAAAGTCCCCGATTCTGGAGGGAGGGAGGTGGGCGCAGTGGGGGGAGTAGGGTGGCAGGGGGTGATCCATGTCTGAGCAACAGCTGGTGAGGCTAGGGGGGGCTGGCGGCTCGTCCCTGGAGCTCCGTTGGGCTGTGCTTACTCATGCTTTTTGGGATTAAGCCCAGCCCAAACACCGACCCCCCACCACCACCCCCACTCTGCCCAACCCAACCCAACCCAACCAAACAACCCCACCACCACCTCTCAGTCTCTCTTCCAGAAAAAGCATCTGGAGCAAATCTAGAATTACAGAATGACTCAGACGCAGAAGACAGCAGAAGACATTCGGTCCAGCAGTTCTCCCGCAGTGGCAGCTACATTATCCAGCCCTAAAATAGAAGTGGGATTCAGATACAAGTGTTCAGATGTACTCTACATCTGCGGCTTCGAGGGTGTTGGGTTTGGGACCTACCCCAGTCCAGAAAGACCTGTGTGTGTGTGTGTGCATGCGTGTGTGCATGCGTGTGTGCATGTGTGTGTGCATGCGTGCGTGCGTAGGTGCGTGCGTGTGCAATTTGTGGGTTTGTGGGTTTGTGTATGTGAGTGTGTACTGTGTACAGTGTATATGTACAGTACAGTTTGTGGGTGTGTGTATCTGAGTGAGTGGGTGTCCCTGCATGTGTGCACGAGTATCAGTTCAACTAAGATCTATAACAGCCGTAGAAAAGGTCAACCGTTTATTTTTTACAGAGACCAAAGATATGTTGAGCAAAGCATAAAATAAAGCAAGGAGCTGCACTTAGTCTAACGTGACAAGATGCAAACGCAAGTGGTCCATGAACCGGCTAGAGGTGAAAGCTTTACAGAACCTGTACAGGACAGAACCTCACACAGTGCCGGATCACAGCCTGCCCCATGCCAGATATGAGCCACAACCGGGTCAGTAACTGTTCAGAATCTGGGGTCCCATATGTTGCAAGTTACACCTCTCAAATCAGGGCTTCCCATACCTGCAGCTGTATAAAGAATGGTGACGAGAGTGGAAGTACAAATGATTTAATGAAAAAGCTAAACAACAAAAAAAAAAAATGCCACAACTCTTGAACCCCAGCCAAGGGGAGAGTGTTTCCAAGACGACTCTCACTAATGGGGCAGTTTGGAGTTCTACTGCCCTACTTTACCCCTCGGCTGGGGTGCAAGCCAACTCTGCAGAGAGGTTGATTGTGTTTGGGAATCGGATTTTATGTCCAAGGGATCTCTCCAGGGCTTCTTCTGCGGCTTCCTCTTCTACTTTTTGTTTGGAGGTGGGGTGGGGTGGGGGGGGGCTCCTATTACATTTGAATTCAACAAAGCCAGATGATTCTTTTTTTAGGGGGTGGGGGCTGGTGGGGGGTGAACACTACACCATCAATTCTTGCTAAAAGTCACTTTTCACCTGAGATGGCCGTTAAGGCCCTTGGGGAGATCTCTGAAGGGGAAAGAACAACACGGCGGACCGCGAGAGGAGGAAGTGATGAAAGGGACGCGGACAGGGGCTCAAACATGGGAGAGGAAACGCCCGACACGGTAATGCGGTGATGAAGTCAATCACAAGGTCACAATGACAATCAACACAATAACAGAGGTTAGGAGAGGGTAAGGGAGCTTATGTGTGTGTGTGTGTGTGTGTGTGTGTGTGTGTTTATGCAGGAAAAATAAAAAGAGTCAAAGAGAAACTGACAGCAACAAGGAAAGTAGAGCGAGGGCAGATGAACATGTGAGGGAGAGGAAGAGTAGGAGAGAGATGCCTGGGGAGCAGGCCACAGAGAGAGAGAGAGAGAGAGAGAGAGAGAGCAACAGAGTAAGAGAAAGAGCAATGGAGATAAAAACAGAGAGTGAAAGAGAGAGTGAGAGACAGAAATGGAGATAAATAGTGAGAGTGAACATGAAAGAGAGAGTGAGAGTGAGAATGAGTGTGAAAGAGAGTGAGAGAGAGTGAGATCCGCACATAAAGATAGCTTGTGGTCCTCTCCAGCTCCATCCCCATCTCCAGCTGGAGTTGCGTGGGGTTTGTGTGGGCTCAGTGTGGGCTCAGTGGGCCGTGTCCAGCCTCCTGCAGCCTCGACAGGGCAGACTCAGAGGAGCCCACAGCCTAATCCAGCGCTCCAGCAGCGCATCACAAACACATGCACACTAAATCTGACCAGGACACACCACCCGCTGCCTGAGTGTGTGTATCTGTGTGTGTGTGTGTGTGTGTGTGTGTGTGTGTGTGTGTGTGTGTGTGTGTGTGTGTGTGTGTGTGTGTGTGTGTATGCCAGCTTTAACCACACATCATGTTTCCTCTCCCCATCCCTGTAGTCAAGAGCATGACATCAGCCCATCCAGATGCCACATCACTTCCGTGGTGACAGCAGCAGATAGTAAATCTCACGCTAACCCCAAATCAAATATCAGGATGCAGTCTGATGTGGAAGCACAGTCTGTCTGTGTGTCTCCACCAGGGTGTGAGTGTGTTTGTGTGTGTACATATGTGCATGTCTATGTGTTCGTATGGATCTGTGTGTGTGTGTATGTGTGTGTGTGTGTGTGTGTGTGTGTGTGTGTGTGTGTGTGTGTGTGTGTGTATGTGTGTGTGTGTGTGTGTGTGTCCGCGTGTGAGAGAGTGCAGTTTTTATGCGTGTGCATATGCATCTATGTATGAGTGTATGTGTGTGTGTGTGTCTATGAGAATGTGTGTGTGTGTGTATTAGTTTGGTTGCACAAATGTGTGCAATTACGCCGTCTTCATTTGATCACCACATGATTGGACCATGACGGAACATTATTATGTGAGTATACAACTGCTTGCTCTATGTTATGTTTTTCTGAGAGCATTTTCTTGAGTGTTTTGTTGGGACTTTGTTTTTGTGGGCACACATATGTTTGCAACAACAAGGAGGGACACCCTGTCCATGCAGGACAGTGCAGGACATTCAGAGCTGGCCCTGGCACGAGGGCTCTGCATTTAAAGCCTGCCTAGTCACTTTCCAGTCACTGTGGGTCCTTAACAGTCTCCCAGGCAGGAACTGGGCTGCCCTGCTCTGTGCCTGACCCAAACCACCACCGTTTGAGACCTCTGTTTCAGACCACAGTCAGCCTTAATGGACATGTGTTTATGTGTGTCCAGCATGCATGGATTCTTAAGGTGACACACTTCTCACACACACACACACACACACACACACACACACACACACACACACACACACACACACACACACACACACACACACACTCGTTTTAGCCTGCACCCGCCACTCTGTCAGATATAACGGGCCTCAACACGTGACCTTTGTGTGTGTGTGTGTGTGTGTGTGCCGATATGTGTGCATATGTGTTTGTCTGTGTGTGTGTGTGCATACCAGGTAGGTTTCATCTGTGTGTATGTGTGTGTGTGTGTCTGTGTGTGTGTGTATGCTTATATCTGGGTCTATATGTGGATCTGTGTCCATACCAGTCATTACCAGAAGTTTATGTTTGTGTGTGAGTGTATGTGTGACGTGGGACTTGTCTTTGTGCAAGCTGGTGTGTGTGTGTGTGTGTGTGCGTGTGTATGTGTGTGTGCGTGTGTGTGTGGTGTGTGTGTGTGTGTGTGTGTGTGTGTGTGTGTGTGTGTGTGTGTGTGTGTGTGTGTGTGTGTGTGTGTGTGTGTGTGTGTGTGCAAAAAGAACAGTCCTCACCACGTGGGTTTTGTGTCCGAATCAGACAGGCTTGGAAAAGCAGAGTGGACCTCCAACGTAAACAGGAGGGCTCTATTTTCCTGAGCCTATTTCCAGGATGCGGGGCCTCAGCGCCTGTTGATATGGTTTTGGATGATATGCTACAGGCTAATGTAAAAATTAGGGGTGTTGAATGGCAGGCCTGTGATGTGGACTGCTGATCATGGCTTTTAAAGAAGACTGGACGGAGGCCCGTGCTGATACACACGTATGTACATACACTCCCTCTCTCTCCCTCCCCCTCACTTTCCCTCTATTATTAGTGCTTTTAAAGCAAGCACACACACACATACCCTCCTCCAACCCCTCTCTCACTCTCTGACACACACACACACATTCTCACACACACACACGCACACACACACACAAACAAACAAACTCTCATGCCGCATCAACAAGCTATTTGCAGTTCAAGCACCTCTCCGGAGAATTGTCGGGGTGTGAGGAAATGTCACATCTCCAGCCTCTACATCCACACCCACCCCACCACCCCTTTCAGACCCCTGCACCCACCACAGACCACCAATCCCTCGGCCCCAGTTCCCCTTGCTCAGAGCATACCTAGCCACAGTCGCAGTGCCCTTCACTTGCCCCCGGGCCTCCCCCACTGGGGTAAAAATAACGGGCCCAGGGTTGCTTTTCTTAGCGGCCCAGGGCGGGTAATCAGAGGCCTGGACACAAGATGCCGCCGGGGCGGGGAGGAGTGGAGTGGAGCAGAGCAGGGGCTGGGTGTGTGTGTGTGTGTGTGTGTGTGTGTGTGTGTGTGTGTGTGTGTGTGTGTGTGCGTGTGTGCGTGTGTGTGCGTGTGTGTGTGTGTGTGTGCGTGTGTGCGTGTGCGTGTGTGTGCGTGCATGTGCATGTGCGTATGTGTCAGGTTTTCCGTTAGTCAGTAATTACCGTTTTTTTACTGGTAAATTTATTTTAAAAAAACAATACATTCAAAACTTATATATATATTACAAAATATTTGGTAATTATGCTAATAAAAAACATAAAATGTATCATTAAACATGATATTTAACCAAAACAAATAACATATTAACCGAAATAAATAAAGTAAACAGAACTAGATGCTATTGCTATTATCTTATATGATGAATATGAGCCACAATATCCAACCACTCCCCCTAGAAATGTGAGAAAACTGATTTCATCCAATCACGTTTCATTCCCTGTGAAGCTTCAGTCTGGCATTTTCATGGCAATGAAAAGAAAATCTAATCTAATTCTGATTAGCAGACACATCATGGTGATTAGCTAATCAAATTGTTCAATTTCTACAAGGAGGGCATAATCTACCGGATATATCAGCAGTTCTCTTATCACTTTGTTTGCTAACCATAAGTACCAGTAACCTTAAGAGGGATAAGCGGGCTTATTCACTTCACAGGGGCAGTTATGTTCACCTAAACCATTTTGCTTATGTTGGCAAACACATGATTGATAGGGTTTATCTTGCCTCGTAATGCCATTGCTTTTGATAAGGCTATAAGAGTCTAGGTTATGGAAGAAATATGGTTTCACAACGTCCTAACTAGCAACCGTAAAGAATGCTTGAAAAGTGTGACATTATATTGACTACATTACATTTGCGTTTGGAACATAGACTGTTATTGAAACAACAGGGAGTTTCAAAATTGATCTGTAAAATAAACTCTTTCCGGACACTGGACCGACAAGAAAAAATCCTTGCGGAAACCCTGGTGTGTGAGTGTGTATGTCTAAGGCTATGTGTATTTGTATATGTATATGCATGCATATGTGTGTGTGTATGTGTGTGTAGCCACATAATAGCGTGCCGTTGGCCAAGGAAAGACCAAGCCCTATGAACAGGACAGCAAGCACAGCAGTGAGTGTATATGTATGTATGTGAGTGTTTATATCTGTGTATATGCACAAGTGCTTTTGTATGGGTATGCACATGTGTGTATGTGTGTGTGTGAGTGTGTATGTGTGTCAGTATGTGTGTGTGTGTGGGTGTGAGTGTGTATGTGTGTCAGTATGAGTGTGTGTGTGTGTGTGTGTGTGTGTGTGTGTGTGTGTGTGTGTGTGTGTGAGAGAGAGTGTGTATGTGTGTCAGTATGTGTGTCAGTATATGTGTGTGTGTGTGTGTGTGTGTGTGTGTGTGTGTGTCTGTGTGTGTGTGTGTATGTGTGTGTGTATGTGTGTGTAGTCGTACACACTAGCGTGATGTTGACAGAGGACCCGCCAAGCCTTCTGAGTCGGGCAGTGAGGATGAGGGCGAGTCTCTGGCCAGCCGGCAGTGGAGCCTGGTGCTCGTGGTGCTTGCTGACTGACGGGCAGATGACAGACGGGCTGCAGAGGGCCTGGCAACTCCCTCGCTGACAACAGCACCGGGCCAAAGCTAATGCCAATGTCGGGCGGTTTCAATGTTGGACGGTGCCAATGTTGGCCAATGCATTCAAAAACAAAGATGTGTATGCACAAACACCCTCACACACACACAAACACACAAACACACACATACACACACTCACACAAACACACATACACACAGCCACGCATTCACACACACATAATATGAAATTGATAAAGAGACTGTATGCATAGTGATAAATACTGCCACTAATTTTGGCAGACATTGACAGAAGGATTCACACAAATGCATGCACACCTTCTCACACACATACTGACACACACACACACACACAAACACACACACACACACACACACACACTCACACACACACACACACACACACACACACACACACACTGAGACACACACACACACACCCACATACTGACACACAAACTCTCCTTCTCTCTCACACACACACACACACACACACACATACTCACACTCACACAAACACACACACACACACACACACACACACACACACACATGCTGACACATAAACTCTCCTTCTCTCTCTCTCTCACACACACACACATACTCATGCTTACTGACGGACTCACTAAGGCCTTCTGCTTGCCCAAAACCATATTTAGCTTGTGTTAACACACTCATGACATGGTGTTTGCCATGTAATTCTGTGAACCTGCCTCTTTGTATTCTGAATTTAGTTAGAGGGGATCTTTGATGCTCAACAAGTCCACATATTTAGACTAAATATGGAAACCCGACAGTATGCAGCCAGATGTATTTACAGAACAACTGAAAGACTTTTTCTCCCTCTACAATGCCATATTGGCAAGTGCAGGTTGGTTGGCCTATCTGTTTGTGTGCATAGACACACACACACACACACACACACACACACACACACACACCTCATTGCTGATCATACACAAATCAACCCCCTGCGCTCGTGCATTTCCAGAGTGTTCCCTCTGTTCCCAAGCACCCGCCCAATTAAACACACACATAGACACACAGACATTATCACCACGGTGGCGCCGTCACATAACCACACACAGCCCCATGGCCGTGTGACCCAGTCGCCGTGGGAATCCACATCACAACGAGCCACAGTGCAATGCTATCAATACCGTGGGTCAAAAGAAGGTTCTTTTTACAATGGGCATTGTGTGTCTGTGTGTGTGTGTGTGTGTGTGTGTGTGTGTTTGTGTGTTTGTGTGTGTGTGTGTGAGTGTGTGGTGGTGAGAGGTGTGAGTGTTCACACAGGATAATTAATCAGTGCTGGGTTGGTTTCACTCCCT
>NC_045170.1:20106033-20181033 GCF_900700415.2 Clupea harengus | reverse complement strand
TTCCAGATTAAAGTTGGTGGATTTCCTCGCTCTCGGCCTTACTTTAGGCATTTGTGAGTTTTAGCAAACACTTTTGTTTTTGTTTTGTGTGTTTTTCAGGGAGGTATTAGCTAAAAGCTCTTAATGGTGTTAAGTACTTTTGTGTGTTTCGGGGTGAGCCGGGTCAAAAAAGAGTTCAGTATTACAGTATGAAATGGATATGGGACACTTGTGCTGTCCTAGCAGTCAGCTGTTCAAAGTGGCCATCATATCCGTCTGACACACAACCACAGTGCCCCACATGTAACAGCATAGCTCCTTGCACCTTCTCCTATTCCCTCACAGTCACTCCCACTCCCTTCTCTAAGATGCTCTCTCATTCTCTCCTTCTCTCTGTCCCTCACTCTCTTCTCTAAACTCTTTCGTTCTCTCCATTTCTTCTCTCCCACATGCTCCCCTTCGCAGATGATTACTTTCTCACTGACATTTTCTCCATATTATACGGTGAGGTGAGTTTTTTTATACTCTCTCTTTCTCTCTCTCTCTCTCTTTCTTTCGTACGGTCTCTGTCTCTAACACATTTTTCCCCTCGAGTGACGTTTGATACTGCAGTGTCTCTCACATGTTTCTGTCCTGTCAACACTTTCCAAAGATAACACACTGAGTCCTCCCAGTCAGGCCGTACTCCTGGCATGCTGAGCCCGGGCTAAAATTAACCCTGGAGCCCAGGGGTCAGTCTCAGCAAGCCACTGAAACCCAGCCACACCAACACACACACACACACACACACACATGAAGAACCACAGTACCACACACACAGAGTACCACAGTATTGCATACATACACTCACTCACACACACACACACACACACACACACACACACACACACAGAGAGACAGACACATGCACACACACACACACAGTACCACATACACCAAGTGCCACAGTACCACACACACAGAGTACTGCAGTATTGAAAACATACACTCACACACACACGCATACACACACACACACACACACACACACACACACACACACACACACGAGAGAGAGAGAAAAAGAGAGATAGAGAGAGAGAGAGAGAGAGAGAGAATATCCAACTCCCTTGATGATAAATATTATGTATTTTTATCATTGTTTCCACTTCTCCCTTTCCCCTTCTGATGTATCTTGTGTATAGGTATATGTATTGTGTATATAATCACATATTATACACCTAACCCAAATACTTTGGCAATACTGTAGAACGTTTTGGTCATGCCAATAAAGCTTCTTTTGAATTTGAATGGAGAGAGAGAGAGAGAGAGAGCGAGAGAGAGAGAATTGAACACACTGTATTCCCTCCAGCAAACAAACCTCAGTACAGTGCATTCACAGACGCGCACACACACACACACACACACACACACACACACACACACACACACACACACACACACACACAGCCAGAGAACACAGTGAGCACAAAGCACAGTTACACTGACTGAAGCACTGAGAGGCTCTGCAGGACACAGACAAGGGTCACAGGGGGCCTACAAACACGACAAGGAGATGATGAAGGCCAGTGACCCTGATGAACCTGGAGAGATCTCTACTCGACGCGCAACACACAACAAACCAACAGTGTCTGCCACAGTAACACACACAATCACACACACAAGAGAGCCAACAGTGACATCAGCCTGCCCAACACACAACAAACCTCCAAAACAATGGCTCTAAAGGGGATTTAGTTTCTCTCAGTCCCCCTGGCCAGTAAACATTCTTCCATCATTAGCCCTGAGGATTAGACAGGGGGCAGAGTGCCCACAGCACCGTACTAAATGCCCATCCTCATCAGTATTCAGCTCACACAGGTAAGAGGCTGAAGTGCTGACAGGTCCCATTTCAGGAACCATCAGCCTTGATTCTACTCCTGCCCTCCCTCCCTTTCCCTTCCCTCTCCTCCTTATTCTCCTCTACCCTCTCCTTCCAGCTCCTTTCCTCCTCTCCTCTCTTCTCTGTCCTTGCCTTGTCCTTTTTTGTCTCCATGCGTCTCCTTTCCTCCCCCCCTCTATCTTAACCCCTCTCTTCTCTCCTCCCTATCCTCTCTCTCTTCACCCCTCTCTTCTCTCCTCGCTACCCTACCCACACTACTCACCCCCTCTCTTCTCTTCTAGCCTCCCCTCCCCTCTCCACCCCCCTACATCCCCTCTCTTCGCTGCTCCTCCTGGATCCTTACTGATGTGAAATGGCAGAATACAGTCTTCCACCAAGAGCCCCATCAATGATGCAGAATTACAGTGCATTAGAGCTGCTCACAGCCCCAGGTCAATCAGATGGAGATTAGTCTCCTGTATAAGGTGCTATCAGAAATGTTCTGACAACTTGAGTGTGGAGGTGTGTGTGTATGTGTGTTTGTGTGTGTGTGTGTGCATATAGTTTTGTGTTTGTGTGAGTTTACGTGTGGGTGAGTATATTCATATGTGAATGTGCGTGTGTGTGTGTATATGTGCATGATTGTGTGTGTGCATATTTGTGTGTGAGTGCACTCGTGTGTGTGTGTGTGTGTTTGAATGTGTGTGAGTGCGGGTGCATTTTTGTGTGTGGGTGCATGTGTGTTCTGGCTTGTCCTTTGGCCAGAAAAATGCTTATTTTCTCCCCAAACTCTTTATTTTCTTTTGAATTCTTTCGAGACGATTGTTTTTGGTTTGGTGTTTGTTTGTGTGTCTGTGTGTGTAGGTGAGGGAGAGAGAAAGAAAGAAAGAAAGAGAGAAAGACAGAAAGACAGGGAGAGAGAACCAAACAATCAAACAAAACTCAGTGAGAGAGGCAACAACAATGAGAGAAGTGGCAGTTTTCTGTGACACGGGTCTAATTAGCGGTCTCCTGAGCTGAGCTGCTACGTGGACACGAGGGACAGAGAGAGCGCTCCAGAGGCCCAACAGATCCAGGGGGCGGGGGGCAGAGGTCACCAAAGGTCACCCCAAACAGCCAACTGCTGCTGGGATTGGGTGGGGTGGAGTGTGTGTGGTGGGCGGTTGCCTGGCTGAGGGGGTGGGGGGGTGGGTTTCCTCTTTCACTTGCTATTGCATAATTGGTGGGAGAAATATCCTTTTTTCAAACCTGCTGAGCAACCTGCTCCCACTGTATGGAGTAAAGCAGAGGCTTTGGGGATTTTTCATTTATGAAGGATCAGTAGTGTGCTTATGGGCTCCTCTTAATCTGGGTCTTGCAATGGAATGCAACATGCTGATTTATTCAAGGGAAAAAAATGAAACAACAAAACAACAAGAAAGTACTCCTGTGTGTCGTGAGTGCATGTGAACAGCAGGCAAATAAAGGGTCTTAAATGTTAGTGTGTCAACAGCACATCACGAACAATCGCTATCGCTGAATCCTAATCTCACCCAATCAAAATGCAGATCTTAATCCCATAGTCGGCCTGATGGCGACCAATAGAGTGGGCACGGGCTGCCGCCGCCCACCATGGCCACCCTTTGACATGGAAGCAGCCAGTGCTTTTCACTTTTAATTAAACGGTCGCCCTCCTCCTCGCCTCCATATGCCAAGACAGACGCCAGAGAGGCCTTCCGGAAACGTCTGAGCCGCCCAGCGCTCCCATTTCCCTCGCCAATCGCTGCAAATCCTCAGTCTCTGCGGGTTTACATTCTAGGGCAATCCTGCAACCTGTTATCGGATTTTGAACGGGGGGTGGGGGCAGTGGCGAAGGCGGGGGGTTCAGCTGGGGCGGAGATTAGGAAGTTATCGAGCAGATCCGTCGGCATAATCAAAGAACCACTGGCAATGAAGAGATTGTAGGTCGCTATGAGAATGTTAGCTAACAGCTCTTAATAGCCTCGAGTGTGTTTATATCAGCGAGATACTAAGAGCCTTTAGTAAAGGGATTTCATAGAACAGCCATGATATGGTTAATAAATACGCATGTACCTCTGTCTATGAGAAATGGTGGTCCCAGTCCAGATGGGACAAACAGAGAAATAAACTGACATGCAACGTTATAATCCTGTGCTGATGAAAGGTCATGGGTTTGACTTCCATTTGGGTGTGTGTGTGTGTGTGTGTGTGTGTGTGTGTGTGTGTGTATGTATGTGTAAGTGAGTTCCTTTGGAGTTTAAACTCTTGGGGACTCTAGGGTTAGAACAGACTGCGGTGACCACAACCTCAGAATTAGACAGTGACCTACTGCCCCTTACTGAGAGAGAGAGTAAGAAAGAAAGAGGGGGAGAGACAGAAAGAGAGAAAGAGAGGGAGCGCGAAGAGGAGTAAGTGAGTAGAGAGAGACAGAAATACAGGAAAGAGGGGAAGGAGAGAAATAAATAGAGGGAGGGAAAGAGGGAAAGATAGAGAGAGCATGAGGATGTGGAGGAGGGGGGTAGAAAGAGAAGGATGGAGAGAAAGAGGTAATAGAGGAAGGAGGGGGGATTTAGATTACGCTGCTGCCCGCTTCAATCACTCACAGACACTTGGGAGGCAGCCAGGGAGGGGTGGGGAGGGGGGGGGGGGGGAGGGGAGGGAGGGTGGTGGCAGGTGGCAGCAGTCTTAGGGCAGGTCCCTCATCCACTTAACAAGGCTGCTCATCTACCACAGCCAACCTACCCCCCAACTCCTTTCTACTTCTCTCTTCCGCCACTCCGATAAGCTCTCAATCTGACCCAACAAGACTAGGAAACATCTTAGCACTGTCTAGTCCCAGTAATGTCCTCCAAAGTATGTCCATCGAAGTCCATTGAAGTAGTCAATGCTTTACTGTGTCACTCACGTGGAGGCTGCAATTGTGATGGCTTAAGTACTAATAACCCCCTTTGCCAGCCAACTGTACATACACTTCTGCTTGGGGCAGAGTTATGATGGTGATGATGTCATAATCAACCCCCGCCCCCCAACCTTTGACCTGAGCTGATCTGTAGCGGCTAGCAACCCGGGAGCCACATGACCTGCAATCCACAAATAGCTGTGCTATCATTGGCATGGAGAATGTTGACCATGCTGGGAGGATGGGCAGGCCACAGTCAAGTGAAGAGAGAGGGAGAGAGAGAGAGAAAGAGAGAGAGAGAGAGAAAGAGAAAGAGAAAGAGAAAGAGAAAGAGAGAGAAAGGAGAGGAAGCGAAACTAATTCTGGATGACTCACTGACATTGTTTCCTTGTCATATCAATGCTTCATTTATGGTAGTCTGTATAGATATGAGAGGACATTCCAGGCTTCATTTTGACTTGTCTCTGGCCAGAGTTCCAGCTTCCAAAAGGGATTCTGGCCACAGACGCAGTCAGCCTTCCCTTCCTTTTTTTCCCTTCCGCTGTCTTCCTGCTGTCTCTTCCTCTCCCTCTCTCAATCCTCTTTCGCTCTGTCCAGCCTCTCTCACTCCCTCTGATTCTTTTTTCTCTCTCTTCTTTTCCCCTCTTGCTCTCTTACTTCTTCCTTCTCTGTCTCCCTCTCTCTTCTGTAACTTTCTCTCTCTCTATCCCTCTCCGTCTCTCCCTCTCTCTCCCTCCCTCTCCCTGTAAACTAAGGAGACTTAGAGACGTCACGCCTTAATTGCTTTACCAGGCTCTCTGTGTGTTAGTGTGTGTGTTAGTGTTAGTGTGTGTGTGTGCGTGTGTGTGTGTGACCCAGAGGCCTCAGGGCCTCTGTTTTTTCACACAAGTGTTGCGACGCTGCACAGCTTAGCCCCAGCACAGCGCAAAACACCATAGAGGAAGTGTGCCCACTGCACAAACACACATGGTCAATAACACACACACACACACACACACGTAAACACACATGGTCAATAACACACACACACACGCACACACAAATAGTCAATAACACACACACACGCACACACACGCACACACACACACACACAGTCAATAACACATGCAGAAACACGCACACGTACACACACACACACACACACACACACAAACACACACACGCACAGACACATACAAACAGAAATATACACACACACACACACACACACACACACGCACACACAAACACAGACTCAGACAAATACAAATATATACAGTACATACTTTCCAGTGAACACACTAACTTGCTTACAAACACTTCAGTAGGGGAACAGTGCTCTGCTGTGCAGTGGTTTGCAAAATACTTACTAGCAGCCTACACATGCACACATGGACATATGTAAATGCTGCCAAATACAGACACTCCCTCACTCACATAAACACATGGCACCTCTTCACACATACACACACACCCATACACATATACACACACACACTGCATCACACTCATACACCCCTCATAAACCAGCCCACACAAGCAAGCCAATAAGCAGGCCTCAGTGTGGCCTCCTCGCTATCCAAAACACAACAAACCCCACCCCAAACACACACACACACACACACACACACACACACACACACCTCGGGAGCAAAGTGTTTGTTGCCTCACATGTGAACAGGCACATGGCTTGGCACCTATGAGGACAGCCTCTGGGGTCCTCATAGCTAGGGTGTAGTGGGAGTGATGGCTGGCGGCTGTGCGGGGACTTACCGATGCAGGCGTGAACACGGACGGTGAGCTGTGTGCGCAGGATCACGCTGTGCTTCTTGCCTCTCCTGTTTGAACAGAAGACACAGATGTTAGCCACTCACCTACATACTTTATTAACATATAATATAACAGTATAATAGTGTAATAAGTTATAACATAGTAAGAATCACTAATAGAATTCAGGTTAACGATGGACAGACAAAGATGGACAGAGGGACAGGGAGAGTGAGACAGGGAATGGACACAGAGACAGGCCAGCGAGTAGAGCAGGTCGCTGTGAAGATCTGGGATAGAAAAAAATGCCCTCATGTTTCTGTACTGAGATAATCATCAAAGACCAGAGAGACACACCAAAGCAGACATAACACCTGTGAAAGCAGACTCATGCGCACACACACACACGCGTACACACGCGTACACACTCACACACACACACACACACACACACACACACACATGCACATGCACACGCAGACGCTCACACTCACACTCAAATATGTACACACACACACACAAAGTGACACAAAAAAACATAATTCTCCAAAAGGGTCCATCCACCCATATAGGCAAAGCAATGTCAACATTTCCCTCAGATGCTATTATACAGAAACACATTGATGCTACATTCTAAATAGCCCGTGACTGTAACTCTTAGTAGCTGTCTGCTAGCCTTTAGCGGCTAATCAGTCTAGGTCATCAGTATCTCTGTAGACAGCATCCCCACAACACAGTGGGGTGAGGGACAGAACATCAGTCTCCCTGGATGAGACACATTCCAGATAGCCAAACGAGCATGCAGCTGGCCTCTTATCTATGCATCTGTCATGCTTGGAAATGGAGCACAATGCTAACCTGGTGTCGATAAGACCCGCGACATCTGGTTCTTTCCATAATGTGTGTCCATGGGATGAGATTCAAATATCCCTCTATCTCTTTCTCTCTCTCTCACTCTCTCTGTGAGTTATGCTTCTGTCTCTCTCTGTCTAGCTGTCACTGTTGAAAGGCATATTTTCTTTCCATTGTGCCCCTGCTGTTATACCATGGCATAATCCATAAACAGCATAAATGAAAGACAGATAGCCATTTACAAACAGCGAGATAGAGATAGAGAAAGGCAGAAAAGAGGAGAGGAGTTTTCACAGGGATGCAAAAAGGCCAAAGCAGTGGGGACCGAAAGAGTCATGTCTATAAAAACTGGAATAAAACTTTTATTTCACACCCATAAATGATACGTTATGCTGATGCGAGGAAGAATATGGAAAACGTGATTAGAAAAACATGTCTTTTCAATTCTTGACATTATAAACAGACTACGCCATTTTACCCACACAAACTGGTCCCATGAGTCTCGTCACTTCAAGGAGTTGCTTTGTCTTTGTCTCCTGTCACTCATCCAATTATGACTCGAAACCACAGAATACAGTTTCATCATCCTAATATATAATGTCAATCATGTGCAATTTATGTTTTAGTAAGCACGTGTAATTTAATGTTTTAAACGTATGTATTTCAGTTGCATTTAAACCACTGTCTTCATTTGAAACAGCGTTATCAACTTACAATTTAGCTCTAGTTTTGGGGGTTTCACTTTAATGGTTTTAAATGTTAAAAGTCTTTGCCCCACAAAAACACCCAGCCCAGCCTAGAATCAAAATGAAGCCCTTTCAACCTCTGTATAAAAACAATAAAAAGAAAACTGGGTTACCAGTTAGCGACTGGTGCTTCAACTCTTCATATCTGACATTCTAAACACGTCCTGAACAGAAGGGGGAGGGGAGGGGGCGGGGGGGGGGGGGGGGCACGTGTACAAGACTGAGGGCCTTATCTTCTGCTCTCCTCCTCTGTCCCAGAACGTGGGCAGAATGGGATGGGACTGGGTTGTGTGTGTGTGTGTGTGTGTGTGTGTTGACACTGCTCTTCATCCGTGACACCTCAGCGCAGTGCAGGGGAATGCGTTGTGTGTCCAGCGGGAATAGAAAAGAGGTTGTTGTGAAGAGGACCGGTTGGCCGAGGTCTGCCAGTCCAACCACACACACACACAATCACACACTCACGCAGTCACGCCCGCCGGCTTATTGAGCTGTCCGTCATGTGTCACTCAGAGGCGGACTGAAGTGACACAAGCTTTGCTTTGCTTGGCTTTGATTTTCTGTGGGTGTGCAGACAACCACACATATTGACACACACAAACATAAACACACACACACACAAACAACACACAAACATATGTTTAGACTGTACAACCACCCATAAATGCATTCAAACACAGACACCCACACACACCACCAACACTTACATCATATACATTAAGTATATGTCTAGACAATGTAGATGCGATCACACTCCCAGGTGTACAGTAGATGCTGAATACAGCACCAGGCAATAAAACAACCTTCAATTCAGGCCGAATATAGCACTGTGAGGGGAGAGAGCGAAACAGCACACGACATAGCTGCTATCTCGCAGCGGAAAACGATGTCCGACCTGGCCGCCAAACTTAGAGTGTGTTTGAATGGAAAGAGTGAGCACTCCGTCCTGATTTAGAGGGACACAGGGGGGCTTGGAGAGTCGGAGTCGGCTGGTGGACATGGACGTCGACTTTACTTTACTCGTGACGTGTGTATTTCAAGAGCAGAATGGTGCGTTATTTTCAAGTCCCAGCAATGCTGCTGACGTCAAGAACATAAAATCACACCTCCGGAAAAATATATCACAGGCGCTGTGAGTCCGCTGAGGTCGATCTCTTACTGACTTACTGACTCAAAGAACCCTGAGGGTCGTATCATTTGCTCTCAGGTGGCCGATAAACAGTCAAATCTTGAGTATTTGCATTGAATGCCTGAGGCCGAGGGCCAAAGAGATTTAAAACTGCACAGAAAAAGAAGACAGGAAAGATATGGCTAAAGACTAGCGAACTCTCCAATCTAGAAGACCATCCAAAGACTAACGAACAAACCCTGAAAGTATTTGTTCGCAAGTGGCCATCAAACTGTCAATTCTTGAGTATTTGCATTAAACGGTGCAAGGGCCTGAGAGATAGAAAACTTTACAGCCATATTAGACCTTTTTTAAGTATTTGTAAGACACTGTATGAGAGAGAGATGTTGAAACTGAAAGACTGAACAGAGGACAGTGGGGCTTGGGAGATGTGGCGGCTGACAGGGCTTGGCGTAGCAGGTGGGCGGAGAAGAGAACCACCTCCAGCGTTCCTCTCAGACAACCACACTCTCTGTCTGCTTCCATTGTGTGGCGCCAAGGAAAAAATACATGAATAATGCAGCCAAGAAACTTGCTGACTTTGTCAATGCTTTGTCCTCCAAAAATCAAAATGTCTTCCCCCAAAGATAGGAGAGGAAGAGCGGGAAAACGGCCCTCTTAATGGTTTTGGGATTCCAAATGTTTCATATTTTCAGGGAACTCAACCCTCTGCAGACGTCTGGATCCAGCGGGCTGTGATTCTTCATCTGATTTTTCAAGAAAGAGGAGTGTAAGGTGTGAAAACCTATTTCTCACATGTGAGGAGCTGAGAAAAAAGGAGCTCAGCTTAAATAACTATATGCCAAAAAACCTGTTTGGGTCCTAATGAGTAAACCATTCTGACATTTTCCCAAAACAGGTTGTGTCCCCCCTCCCTCTCTCTCTCTCTCCCTCTCTCTCTCTCTCTCTGTGCACCTGCCCATCTGTCGGGGAGAACGCACAGCACGCGAATAAATCAGCACCTGTGAGGCTAAGGGGGAGGTAGGGGGGGAGGCTGCGCCACCATGCTCCTATCGCTCCTCTGCCACATTCGCCACTGTACATACGCAGGAAGCCTGCTAAGGTCATTTCCCCCCGTGATGCGCCTGGATTCATATCTGACACATTCCACAGGGGTGACTCTATCAGTGTGTTTACATGATGGTATAATTTGAATCTTGCTTTAGTCGGACTATCTTTTGGGGCAACTGCTATTATCCCAATATACATGGCAGTGAATAAATCGAATCATTGGCTGAAAGCATGTCATATCCGAAACGAAAGGTGGCGCTGTTTTCATTACAACTAGTGGTGATACAGCCATTTCCGCTTGACCTCTTCACCACTACCAACAACAACAACAACAACAACAACAACAGTTGATTGAGCATGAATCGCGTCTGTTCATCGGTCCAGAAATGCGTGTTGCCTCTTGGGTTGTCCATCGCGTTGTTTATTTGTTTGTTTGTTTGTTTGTTTCTGCTGGGCCGACGTGTTTATAAGTTACATTATTCAAAGGTGAAAGATAAAAGGCGAGAGAAACGCACGCACATTCACAAACACACACGCGCGCAAATAATGAGTTACAAAACGCATTGCCCTTCTGCAAGTTGCATCAAATTGTTTTAGTACTTCTTCGCTGTCGATTTCCAAATCTGTGTGAATATTCATGAGAGCAAGTCCAGTCAGTCTTTTGTCAGTCATCGTACTTCGTAGATATGTCTTAAGACGCCTCATTGTACTGAATGACCGCTCAGCAGACGCTGTGGAAACGGGCATTGTCAACAAGACCTTCAGGACGCAATGAATGTTTGGGTAGAAATTTGCCGAACTTTCCAGGGCTTGATAAAGCTCACTGCGTTTTGGCTGTAACTCATTTAGCTGTTTCCAGCTCTGTATCTGCATCATCAACGCTGGGCATTAGTTGTCCGTACTCCGATTTTATAGTTTCCCCATTGTAATAAATATGCGTTCATGATATTTTTTTTTTTCTTCTCGCGTAGCAGAAGGTACGCACAGTGTGTACGGCTGCATGCGCCACTGGAACTCATACAATACATAATAGGCTAATTGATACAATATCTCCTCGTTTGAGTGTGGTTGTTTGAGTGCAATGGGAGTGTATGATCGTTGTTGTCTATAAAGGAAGGTATTGCGCTCCACCTGTCACGTCTCTGTCTTTAGAGGGCAGGCAAAATTTTGAAATATTTTAAGTGGCAAAAAACACACACAGCATTTCGTTTGCACAGCAGAGCGGAGACGCTCACCGGGCTATCACGCTTATAACTTTTCCTAGGCAATATTTGTTAACTTAGCCTACTCTGGTTTTGAATATGGGGTAGGCTACCACTCAAGCACTGACAAAGCATGCATGCGTTGGCAATCATATAAATATTATTGTATCATCGCGATGCAAATGCCATGTGTGTATAATAATATTGTAACAAATCACGGAAGTGTGGTATATTTGTTATGGCTTTTTATTAAACACTAAACACAACACACTGTCAAAATGGCACGGGCTTTATGCCCTGGTGCAAGTTACCACGAACAGACTGTGCTACCGTCACCCACCTGTATAACCTCTGTCCCAACACAGAACAACGACATGTACTTAGAATGGTAAGGAACATATAGGGAACATCGTCGAGCGCTAGTGCATCACATAGAGTATAACAGAATGCGCCCGCCGCACGGCATTATGGGGCGACTATGCCGGCACGTTACAATATTCTGGTTTAAAGTTAATGCTTGTGAAATAAAGGCATTTATATGTTTATGATTGTGTGATTCATTGGGATGTGCATGTGGGCTATAGTGGTTCACGTTGCTGGGCTCACAATTTCGGAACAGCGGGCTGTCGGAATAATGGGCTTTCGGAACATTGCCATGGAACCTTGGTCAGGTAATAGCCGAGTGACAGCTGATTTGACAGTAGGCTACTGCTGTGTGTTTTAAGCAAATAAAATGTGGAACGTCCTTATACGTGTCTAAGGAGGGGTTGTAAAGGTGCTCCTATCTTCGGACCTCTTCTGTTATGTTTGTTCATAATCAACAAGAATAAGCTTGTGAGACAGTCTGCAGAATATTCAATCAAAAAACGTGTCATTAGTATGAACAGTTGAGACAACTTATCTCTCTTTCGTCTTCCAGGTCACGACCTGGCAGGGAGGGAGGGAGGAGGGCGGCGAGATCTCAAGCATGCGCAAAGACGCAAAGTCCAGTTCCTTATCCAATTCACCGTTACATGCCGCAATAGTCGAACTATCAACTGGATCGGATCGAGTTATCCAGGGGTGTTAGTCGGATCGTAGTCGGACTGCACATAGTCGGACAAAGGTGTTTACATGAAACGGATAATTCAATTTCAGTCCGACTAAGCCAGTTATTCGAATCCATGTAACCACAGTCTATGAGACTCAGGTGTGTGTGTGTGTGTGGGGGGGGGTATACAGAGAGGGGGGTCACTAGACTAACTCACACGCCAAACATTTGTACTGTATGCGTGTGTGAGCCTGTGTGTGTAATGGTACATGCATACACAAACAGGCTCACACACTCATACAGTACAAACTTTTTAAGGATGCACTACGAGGGACAGAGATAGAACAGGAGCAATCAACAAGTTTTTAAACATAATTGTCAACAATGGTTAATTACCAACTACTTGTGAGCCAACTGTCAACTTCCTGTAGACCATATCCTGACCCTTACCCAAAATCTACACCTATTTGTGTTCTCCATTTTCAGCACAATATCTACTGATGATGTGTTGACTGTTTATGATGGCCAGTCAAAACAAACAGGGACAGACACGTCTCCCAGGGGTCTCAGACTTACCCTGTGGACTCCTCCTGAAAGCCCTCCAGTTCATCCCTCTGCTCCGCCAAAGAGGACTCCAGGTCCAGATAAGTGCCATTGTGGGACAACTGCAGGGCACAGTCATCGAGCTAGTGAGAGAGGAAGGGAGAGAAGGAGGGAGGGAGGGAGGGAGAAAATACCCATTAGTCTTCCACTGAAAGTACACATGCACGTTTCTGTTTGCTTTGCTAAATGCCTAATTGCTTTGTAATCAAACAGAGAGAGAGAAAGAGAGAGAGAGAGAGAGAGAGAAGAAAAGAGAAGGGGAAAGAGATGAGGGAGAGGGAGAGAGGGAAAGAAAAAGAGAAAGAGATAACATGATACAGCAGGTATTTCTAATCTCTATCTCTTTATTGAGTCCCTGAGCTGAATACTGATATTTTAACCTTACACAGCTGAGGCCTCAGTCCAAAGAGACCACAAGCAGCACAGGATTATGGGTAGTGGAAAGGGCAGGGACTTGGAGTGCTGTATTATGGCTACATCGTGGGCCCTGGTGTGAAAAGCATAAACCACCAGAGGAATGCTACAGTTCTCCCTCGTTTTTTTTCTTTCTTTCTTTCTTTCTTTCTTTCTGTCTTTCTTTCTTTCTCTCTTTCTTTCATTTGCCTTCATGTTATTTTCTTTCGGTCTCCGCTCTTCACACCCATTTAAACAATCCCTGGCTGTAAAATAAAACCCGTTTACAGGGTCCTGGCCTGCGAGAACTACATGCGAGCGCCGAGCGGTGCAGACCCGGATTAGTTCTGTGGCGTGGTCCTGTTTTCAACATTACGGCGCAGTAAAGGGAATTACCAACCACTATAAAGCACACAGAACATGAAACCCAACCCTGAATGACGCCCCCCCCCCCCCACTGGAAAAGCAAACGGGGCCCTTCTATGTGCTTGTTCACATGTGGCCCATCTTGTCCACATTAGCGAAAGGCAGGGGCAACTCGCTGCCAACATGCAAACACTACTAAGAAACAGGAGGGCAAAGTAAATGTAGGATAAAGTAAAAGGGAGGAAAACAACACCCCTAGGGTTATATATCTGTGTGTGTGTGTGTGTGTGTCTCTGTGTGTGTATAGTCATCACTGCGGCTTTGATCTGAAGGACCAGTGGTTGGCGTCTTGCTGTGTGTCGTGTAATAACGTTTGCCCCTTGCGCTGAGCGGATGGCGGAGTTCTGAGGTGCTGGTGCCCAGGTTGGGGGAATGTGTGGAGACGGCCCCGGCGTGTCGGTGGGGGGATGGGGGGGGGGGGGGGGGGGGGGGGGGGGGTGTGACAAGGTGCCCCACTGAAAATCGAAATCGAAACCTGCTGTCTCGTGGCAACAGGTGTCAAATACAGGTGTGCGTTTAAATTAGATCATTACTCACACACATACACACACACACACGCACACACACACACACATACATAGAAGCGGACTACTAACGGTAGGTTCAGTAACAGAGCCTCCTAACCAAGACACCATATAATGTTGACATTCCAACTACATCCCTTTCATTTGGAGGTGTACTTCCAAAAGCCACACCATCAGACTGTATCTCCCTGACCACTTCTTTACCCCAACCAAAATAGTAGCAGCTGAAAGTGCATAAAACTGCTCTTCTCCTTTATGGCCATTCTCGTAAAGGGTACCCCAGAAAGTCCACTGGGCGGAAGAAGATTTAAGATGCTTCTCTCACCCCAAAAAGAGACATGCCATGCCGTGCAATAAGACGCCAGCAGGCAGACTATCTAAATGAGTCTATCTAAATTTATACAGAGAGAGAGGCCTCACCAGATGACAGAGTGTACAGTACTTTCTGGTGGGGTTCAGTGTTTGCATTTAGGACCAAATAAATTAAATGTAATTGTGGAGGGGAGAGGAGCCTTTAACAAAGTGCTCTGAATGACCAGGAAGGGCTGAAACTAAATATGAATCATTTGGGGATTTATGTTTTTTAAACCTAGTTTAGGACCAATCTGGTCTGTGCAAATGAGTTTTCCCAAAAAAAAAACATTTTCATCCAGATCTGAGTCCCTTATTTTAAAACCCACTGAGAGTTAAAATGGGATGATGGTGTTTTTGGCTGTGTGAGTAATATTTATACGTGCGAGCGCTTTAATCAAAATATCCCACACTCACATTACACTGGGGTAAATATGGAGGGGAAAGAGCATAATCATGCTGATCTGGCTTTAACGCTTTAAAAAGGCCCTCCCCCATAACCCCCAGGCCTGCTGAAATAGAATTGATCCGGTAAGCTCCCTCCCATAGTGCACTTCCTACCCCTCCAGATCCATACCTGATGAGGCCCACATCTGAGCCAGAGGCAGAGGCTAGATTCATTACTGAGTAAACACTTACAGTCTGGGACAGTAAATAGCATGCCGACATACAAACCCACCCCGGAACAATGGGCTTTCTTCTATCTTCCCAATGGTACAACAATCTAAACACAAATGTAGCCTTATTTACGTATGTGTGGGTCTTGTTCCACTACATTAAGCCTGGGTTGTGTTTGTTTGTCTTAGACACCCAGAAAAGCAATTCAACAGTCATTGTTGTGAGTGCAATTGGTTCGGCACTGCATGCCTTCCACCGCCAGCGTCTCTGGGAAGGGAAACGATCTTCAAACAGGGGCCATCAATCACACGCAAAGAGAGGCCGGGCCGGGCCAGACTGATGGCAGGCTCTGATCCAACACCACACTGGCAAAGAGGCCCCCTGACGCCAAACCAGAACATCCTGACACGCTGGGAAAAGTAAAGGCCTCGGCCATCACCACTGACAGCTTCCTCAGGCACGGGAGCACGCAGACGCACTGCTGATGACTGGAACTGGGAACTGGGAATATGGGGGGGTAATTCTCCTTTGCTCTTTTTAAAATCAAAGTTTACTATTGGGGGGGGGGGGGGGCTTGTGGATTGTGGATCCACTAAATAATTTTACAGATAAAACTGAAGTACTACACTGCCTGGCGTGATCTAGGGACCCGCTCCAGTGCTGGGACCCCTAAATTCTTTAGGTTCTGAGCCCCCGGCCCTTCTCACACCCCTGGGGTTTTGGCTGTTCTCATCCAAGCACGCAAGTCCTGCCTGCCAATCAGAACAGCGAGATGTGCGCTAACAACACAACTGCATGACAGAGATGGACAGTAATACTTTGAAAGTCGTTCTTTCCCTCTCTTTCCAGTGATCGATTTAGACTACAGGGGCAATGAGGCTTTGATGAGCGCAAACCTGGGCATGTCCTTTGGCTAGCTAATATAAAGAGTAGCGCAGCGCTAACAGACTTAATTAAAATGATTCTCAGAGATCTGGGTTCACGGAGGGCCGTGTCACTGCTGGTATTGTGAGGAGTCTATTTGTGAGTCTGACGGGAAGCTCTGAGGAACTCCTTTTTTTACACACCCATAGGGTCTGCAGGCTATTTTCTTTTAAAAGGAAAACAAACTGAAACTGCAAACTGTGTCAATTCTGCACATTAACTATTATTCCTCCCTCGCACGGTTAGATAATTTGTTCAAACACAAACCGAACGCAGAGCCTAACTGACTAATTTACACACTCAACACAGACACACACACACACACACACACACACACACACACACACACACACACACACGCACACACACAAAGGGATATTTTCATTTCATTTGAAAATCACTGCAGATTACAACCGTCCAACACAGGAAGATATAAACAGCATGTGAACACTTCAAAAAGAAGAAAGAAAAAAAGAAAAAGAAGAAGAAGTAGAAGGAGGAAGAAAAGAGAGACTGGAACACACAGAAGGGTAAAGTGGTGGTTATGGGACTCTGCGAGCCCAGAGGGACAGACATCTTCCCCCTGAGGTCAAGGCTCCAGAGGGCCTGGCTGGGAGGTTGGACAGCCTCACAGACGGCTACAGTAAGAGCACTGACAGGAACCCGTGGAGGAGAAAGGAGAGGAGAACAACAACAACAACAACAACCACAACACATCCCAAGTCCTGTGGGTCGGGTCAGAGGCTGGGTTGGGCTTGGACGGACTGGGTTGGATTGGATCTGGCTCTGGGACAACAACAGGAGGAGAGGATGAGTGGTCATTATACCTGTCAAAGGGGGTTGGAGGTTGTTGCTTTGGAAAGATGACATATGGCAGTGTGGTGACACTTGCGTATCTGATTGAGGTTGGGATGATTGGGTCTCACAATGTTTGTGTTTCTGTGTGTGCGTGTGTGTGTGTGTGTGTGTGTGTGTGTGTGTGTGTGTGTGTGTGTGTGTGTGTGTGTGTGTGTGTGTTTAGGTGGGTCTGTCTGCATCAGACAACTCTGACACCTCTACTTTTAATGGTCATCTTGCGATTGCGACTGTACATAATTGTGAGTGTGTGTGTGTGTGTGTGTGTGTGTGTGTGTGTGAGTGTGTGTGTGTGTGTCTGAATCACATATCTTGGGACTATGTCACTGTGTGAGTCACTGCATGTTTGTGGGTGTGGATGCAGGAGTATTGATATCTATGTGTGCTCTGAGTATATTACACATAAGTTTGTGTGTGTGTCTCTGCATGAGTGTGTAAGTATGTGTGCATGTCTGTGGTTTGTACATCTTCATTTGTAAGTGTGTGAACATGTACATCTTCTCTCTCTCTCTCTCTCTCTCTCTCTCTCTCTCTGTGTCTGTGTGTTTGTGTGTTTGTGTGTGTGTGTGTGTGTGTGTGTGTGTGTGTGTGTGTGTGTGTGCGTGTGCGTGTGCGTGTGCGTGTGTGTGAGTGTGTGTGTGTGTACACCTGGCGTGCACTCTAAAACATCCACACAGGGTGAGGGAGGGTAGGGGGTGAATGGTCAGAGAAAGCTGCGGTGCGCTCGGCTCCCGAGAACAAAGTGTGAGTAAACTCCAGCCTGCAGCCACAAGCTGGGAGCACAAGTGACCTATATTTTACAGATTTTAGCATAACGTCCAATTACAGTCCTCTGCCATTTCTTTAAAATAACAGAGTGGGAGACAAAAAAAACACACAGAACACGGAGACAGTAAGGGAAACGGACAGATGATGGAAAGAAAGAAAGTGAGAGAAAGGAAAAGAGAGCTAGACAAAGGAGAGCATAAGTCAAAACAAGGGAGGGAGGGAGGGAGGGAGAGAGGGAGAAATGACAGGAAAGTGAAATGGAGAGAGAGAGAGAGCATGCATGAGTTTATAAGTACAGTGCTGGTGTTAAACTAACTGCGCAAAAACTCTCAAATCTTCAACATCTCTACCCTCTGCCTGAACGCATTCCCCATCACACATCCTCTTCCAGCACCAGACACCCCACATAAGTCATTACTCTGTCTGAATGGTAAGCCCTATCCCCAAACCTGTTGATCCCCTGTATATGATAGTTTACAACAGCTAATCCCCATCTCTGACACTGATCCATCGTTGACCCTGTCCACCAGATAGCCTACGACCTCACATGCTAAAGAATGGATGACATAATAACACTCCATGCATTGTAAATGCGTTCAGTGTCACTGCCTTAATATTTATAGATCATGAATACGAGATCTCATGTTTTATGCCGTGCTACCAGCGCTGACAATTTTGTCAATTTAACAAGTCTTTTTTTCTTAGCCATGAACATAGTAGGAATAATATGCATGTAGAGTGCGAATAGCCCAAGACACCCAAACATTTATTTTCCTAAATGCGTGCTAACGGATATGGCCAGGTGCAGAGCAAGAGATGAGACTTTATCTTTCTATGAAAATGTACATTTGATAGACACACCGTAAGTCTGTATGTTTCGTTCAATTATAGTATATAAATGATTAAAGGGGCATCAATCTGTTGGTTTCACGACCTCTTTAGATGTCAACAAACGCCTGTGTAACAACAGAAGGCGTATCAGACGATTTTTTCCCTGTGTTCATTAACCCTCCAAAATATTGGTATTGCGCTATGGGTCACTTCTTTACCGTGCAACTGTTGCTTAGCTGGGGATATATTGGGCTCGGCTAAAGCTTCATGTCCACCTGTCGCCGTGACACGAACAGTAAAACTACAGGAGCGCCTACCGCAAAGACTTGCAGGAGCTACTAGTGTAGCCGGGATGGAAAAAATAATAATCCCAAAGAGAACATGCACAGACTAAAACCACGAATGACAGAGTTTAAACTTGTTTCTGCCACAAACACACATTTGTAAACACGTAATCTGCACTTTCAAAGCGAATTTGTTTCTGCATCTTCACTGTGTGTGAATGGATAGCCTATGCCAACAGCTTTACAGTCTTAACACACTGAACAAACTACCCTTTATTCTGAGGATGACAGAATATCATGACAGTATCATGGACCTTCCACATAAACAAAAACAGAATAACATAGCCTACCTTGTGTGGGGCTTTTAGGAGTCGATGGACACCGGCAATTTGGTTGATGAGGGGGATGTCTTCTCTAAAAGTGTACTGCGGTGGTCTTGTTGGCTCTGGGAAATTTGTACTGTTAAATGGATCGGTGTCATCTAAAAACTGAACCCTGCAAACAAGCGAGGCCATGATGTATCCATGCAAGTAGCACAGAAGTCGGGGTAACCCGGTTTAATGATTAAATCCGTCGCTTAGAGCCCCCCTCCTCAGTAACAACAACAAAGCCAGCAGGTTGTCCCAGCGACGGCTGCAGCGCCTTACTACTACAACCACTACTGTTAAAATGTATCCTCCTCTGGAGCCAGTTGCCCCATGCAAATGTCACGATAGATCCGACGGCCGTGTATTATGGCAAGGGATCAATACCGACCAGATATGCCCTCGTCCTCTGCTCTGACTGTGCTGTTCTAGGCGACCGACCTTGCTGCTCACTGCGACGCTACTTCGAGAAGGGCAGGTGTCCAATGACAGCGGAGGCAGTAAGGTGCTGGGGAAACCTACAGCCGGGACAGCCGGTCCCTCTTGGCGTCTGAGGGTAAGCCACGCACCCCCTCCTCCCCCACCAGCTTAAACGCTTTGCCATATCTAAACTGCAGTGTAGGGATGAAGACGAGTTCCAAGGCAAACAGCGACATCACGTGGTGATGCGCCTCGCCTAAGTTGAATGTGCCTGTCCTGAACTTGCATTGCTCAATGTTATCTGTATGCGTGCTTGCTTTCGCTGTCAAGATGTTTAACTGTCATTATTTAATGCCAATTGTCATTCTTTCTCCCTCGTTTCTGTATTATAATACTTATATTTAGCTTTTTACAGTATCCCTTTTAATATCTGGGTGGAGACTATGGGTGTAAAAAAGCCTTTCGACTAATTCGGACACAGCCTATGAATGGAAATGTTCATGGATGTGCTCCTTTTCTGTCAAATCAACTTTTTCAAAAATAAAAAATACTATTTGTATCAATCCTGGACAATAACAATACTGGCACAACCATGCTCAATCATAAAGTTTCTCCTGAACTTTATGTAGCCTATAACAAACACTGTGAATGATGTCTTCTAACCACACCAACCTACACACAAAGCAATACACACATTCACACACCAGAGGGCAGTGAATAACCAGAGATAAAAAAGACATGGCCAGTGCATAGGCTACTCTACTATGTTGTCAGTGTTGTTCAGTGCTGATTACAATTCAGTTAGTCTCTGTACACAACTCACAAGGGGCACATACGTTTGGTGTTAGCATTGTTAGCGATAACACTATAGAGTCCCATCAAAACCGGCACTTTCATAGACTAATATACTCTTTGAAAAATTATGCAGAATTTATATTCATAACGGCTCCTCATCTTGTGTCCATAAAAAAAACTTTGATATATTGAAACTAGGAAAAAATTACTTTTCATAACAGAGAAACCATGTCCACAAACCTTTGAGGTCCATTAGGGAAGGTTAAGCTATTTTTTTTCTTCTGAGTGCATCTGCTAACAAGTTGATTTCCTAGTCCACATTATTGAAGGTTTGACCCCATGACCCCAGTCAGTGGGCATGAGTATCAAAAAGGATGTGCTCACTGCTTACATCTGTTACAGTAATACTGCTGATAACCCCTAAACCCATTCTAACATGTTGTCAAATATGGCACAACTGTATCCTTAAGATACCAGCCTGCGTATCTTCTCAATCTGTAATATCAGGTTCGTTGTTTACAGGCAGGGTTACATGAGGGTGTGTGCATGTGTGTGTGTGTGCGTGTGTATGGGTGTGTGTGTGTGTGTGTGTGTGTGCGCGTGCGTGTGTGTGGATGTGTGTGTGTGTGTTTGTGTGTGTGTATGGGTATAGTCGGCTCTCTACTTGTCTTAGACAGATCAGGATCTGCAGAGGCAGAATGTAAACTCAGAGTCTTATCTGTTCAGTGCAGCATCCCTCGGTGACACTGAGGGGCATCCGTAAACACGACCAGAAGTCAGGACCCACAACAATAACGTCATGATTGGAAAGGAATGTGTGGTCTATGTCTTTTACCGTAACCGTTTATCTTCGACCACAACAGGCATGACACAGTGACATGATACAGGCATGTACATGTCTCTACTAGGTAATGCTGGTGACAAGCACAGTAGCTGCACACAGTCAGATGACTGGGTGTCGTACATGACTAAGATGGATACAAGTTTCAATTAGTCAGCGATGACAATTTGTCATAATTCCTATTGTATTCAGGGCTAATTGAAGAAATTCCTCAAAAAGAAGTCTGCCATTATAGTCATATTATTTCAGTCTTTTTCCAAGAGAGGATCCCTATAGCACTTCTGGGTAGTTTAGACCTAAACCTAAATCTGTATTATGATACTTCTGGAAGATCCTAGGTCCTGAGAAACGAAACTAAAATTGGAGTGTTTGCTTACCCTTTGTAGTTAGAAGGTCAGTGTCATTGGAACCTGTCTTTCTTTGTTGCCGTTGCTGTTTTGGGATTGGTCAGTAGCCTGTGAGCAAGTACTATGATACATTTGGGATAAGAATACGTTTCTGCAGCAGGAAGTTCACGACCTTATCAAGGTCGTATAGCTGTGTTTTCACAGTGTGTTCGTGAATTTGTTCGAGTTCAAAGAAACCACGTGTCCGTGTACATGTGTAACTAAAGTGTGCTTTGCGTACTGTGAGGCCTATTCAGCATTGTAGCAAGACACATGCTATAAGTAAACATGGCGATCAGAGAGCCCAGTCCAAACTCTCTGCCTTTCCACCCTTGGTGTAGCTGATTTGTACTCGCAGATGGGGCGTGTGAATGTTCTGTAAATGTGCTAAGAATGTCCTTCCCTGACTATAAGAGAGGAATAAATGGTCTTTCTATTGATCCTTTACCTTAATTATTGCATAAATCGTTTAAATGAAAAGAAAGACAAATCTAGATCTGTTAATGCAGAACACTGTTGAGTTCAATATCCATACTTTGCGTGTTTAATTATTGTCTCACATTTGACATTTAAAATTCTTAAAACTAGCTCGGCCTAACTTCTGCTTTGAATCATTGAATGAGCTACTACATAAATATACAGCAGTCCATGGAACTGCATAAACAGGTGGCAACATTCTGGATTCCTTTGAAGTTCCACATTATGGCTCCAAACATTTTCTTCAAATCAGATCAAATCAAATCAAACTTTATTAATAAGGCACATTTCATACCAAGAGACAACACGGTGTGCTTCACAGAAGAAAATGGGGGGGGGTACAAACACATATGTTTGTTCCTGGCTTTTGGAACTGTTAAGAGTTCAATGCCAGAGGACCTCAGGGATCTACTGGGTGTGTATCTTAAGAACATACCTGACATATTTTCAGGTGCATGACTATGGTGTGATTTATAGACTAGTAAAAGAATCTTAAAATATATTCTGCAACTAACAGGTAACCAGTGCAGTGATTTTAAGACTGGTGTGATGTGCGCCCGTTTTGGTGAAGACTCCTGCTGCAGCATTCTGTATCATTGAATAATAGCTTTCTTTGGGAGACCAGACAAGAGAGCGTTACAGTAGTCCAGCCTGCTCGTGATAAAAGCATGCATTAGTCTTTCAGTGTCAGCCTGAGAGAGAAACGATTGCACCTTAGCAATGTTTCTTACAGTTTTTTCCAATAATTTTCGTTCTTGTACCTATACCATGGATACTTTTCCCAAACACTAAACACAGTGGGCTTTACAGACACACACCGCATCTATAAGATGTTGCTGTGTCCTCCAGTTTAGCATAGATTACTGTAGTGTTGCATTAAAAAAAGAGAAAAAACACACACAGACAAACACTTCTTTGGACTACAGTAATAAAGTTTGTAATATGACAGTAAACAAATAATTCTAAAATGCTGCAATATGTTTCATTACAGCCATATGCTAGAATTGCATGTGTTACTGCACTATATAGGCTTACTACATTACAACAAAAAGGCATGAATATGCTACGTATTTACTGCAGTATTTCCAATGCAGTAAATTAAATACATCAACACAAGATACAGTCTAACAAAGTACTGTAATACCACTAGAAGTCTGCTGTAGCCCTACAGTAATGCTGATCCATTCTGTCCTCTGCATTTGGTGTCAAACTTTAACATGTTTGAACTTCGCATTTACGGTAACATTCTCCTCTGCATTGCATCTTGGAAATAAGTCAATCCAAGCCAAGTATCTGAAGACAGTGTTCATATGTCGGTTTGCCTCTCACAATAGATGTAAAAATTGAGTGTGGCAAATTTGCTGTAATTACTGTAAATTGAAGAATTGCATTCTTCAATCACTGTCTTTCACTGATAGCCTATGACTTACATAAAGAGCAGTACTGTAATAGTGGAAACAACTCTTCAGGAACAGTTACATCTATGTTTGCCTTCTATAGACTCTATTACTGTACTATTAGAGATAGTGAGAAGTCTGCAAGCCAAAACAAACTAAATAATCTAAATAAACTTTCTGCTAAATTACAGTAAGAATAGTTTTTCTTATTCAAGCATATCATTTAATTTGTCTGTCTAAACAAAGCATCTTTCCATCTACAGTGATCTAAATTACTGTAAGTAATGTTTTGAACTGAAAGTTAACTGTTCTGAACAGAGTATCTAAACATTGGCAAAAAATCCTGTAGTTCCACAGTGTTTTGCTGGTAGTGAACATTGAATGGGACAGGTATCCATGACATTTGGAAGAAGGTGTCATTGCCAGCATTTGTATCTAAGCATAGGGGCAAGTATCCACAGTTTGGTTCACATGGTCTACTGGTGTGCTCGATGTGTTAAGTGTTTTGGGAATGTGAACATGGTATAGGTACAAGAACTAAAATGATTGGAAAAAACTGTAAGTGATAAAAAGATGTTTTAATTATATTTTTGATATGGGTTTTAAAATTAAGATCTGAGTCAAATATGACACCTAGGTTTCTGGCCACAGATGCAATTATAATTCACAAGCTAACGATTCTATTCAAGCCAATTTCTATTATGATTCAGTAGGAAAGAGATATGAAAATACTATATAGCAGCTTTTCATATTTGATGTTTTAAAAGCTCTAAAGGGAACACAAATGTACACATTGTGAAAACTTCTAAAGAAAAGCCCAAAGGCTTGTATACCAAATAATTTTTATTTCAGGCACACATGGGTATAGTTGCTCAAAAAGAAAAAATCATCCTCTTTTTTCAAAGCACAAAAAAACGACTAGCGAAGCATGTGGCAGAATAGGACATAAAAATGCACAAGAAAAGTCACATGCCATGTTTTACAACAATCAGGTTATCTTAACTTAAAGATATGTGCCAAAACCACATGTACAACAATCAGGTTATCTTAACTTAAAGACACGTGCCAAAACCACATGTTGAATGTGACATGGGGGCAATGAAAAATACATATTAGTCTCATAATTGGATCCATAACTTTTACAGAACAGGACAATTTTGCTTTTGTTTTTGGCCTCATCTGCTATTTGTCTGCCTTGTGCTTTCTTGTAAATTGCTTTGGTGCCTGCCAAATGATTAAATGTACAGTACAAATGGGCGTTGAAGTGAAACAGTGTAATGTTATCCCAATATTGCTCACTGGTAGGCTATTCATTTGTAGCAGCTGAATGTCCTAAGTCAAGACATCTCTGGCTGACCTCCACCTGTAAATGATGGGCTGGGTCATAGAAGCTGTCAATCATTGCCCAGTATACTTAGACAGGATAACCTTGCTAGCGGGATGCATGGTAGCAGAGCAGCTCATAGCTCTTAGCCAGTGATACCTGCAGGGTGTGAGAAGTTAGCCAGTGCTGAAAGTCTACAGAGATACCTGTAGCAGCCTAAAGCTGCCTTCATACATACTCAAACAACAGCAATAGGTGTTAGTCACAAGTGTACAGCTGACCAGCTGTTTTCATCACGGACTGAGGACTGAAGGCTACCAACATGAAACTGAAGCTTCCCAACCCTGGTCTGGAGGACAGGATACTGTCCCATGCAGACCTGGAGAAGCTGGAGAAGGAGGAGGCGGGAGACAGGCCCAAATGGGACAACAAAACCCAGTATCTGCTCACCTGCGTGGGGTTCTGTGTCGGGCTGGGAAACGTCTGGCGCTTCCCCTACCTGTGCCAAAGCCACGGAGGAGGTAAGACTGGATAAGTGCTATGAACTGGGGAAATGAGATCAGATTTAACTGTAACAGAGAGTGCATCCAAATTCGTTGGAAACTCACAGCCCTTACTCTTGGTTCCATATCTCACGAAGTGCTCACTGTCTCGTCATGTATCGCATGTCAAAATAAACGTCAGGACTAGAACTTTACAATGACGCTACTTGCTAGTCTGTGCAACGAACTATTGCGAAATAGTCCTTTTTTTAATTAAATGAAATTTCATCAGTCATAAACTGCTTGTATCTCTGCATCTATCTCCACACACGTATTACTCTTGTTTGAATTACTTACCAAGTCGTTATTGTGTAGACAAGAAAAAAAGGTATCAAATGAAAGAGCGGACCTTATGCTTCCCAATGACGCTAGTAACTTGCTTTGGATCAGTGCAGGTAGGAGTAATCTTGTTTTGAAAACACATTAAATAAAACAAATTTGCAATTATTGTTCATTTCTTCACCCATTTTCACACCGCTGCGTCATAGTTCATTAACTTGAGATGTGTTTGTAGCTGTAGCCTCGTAGGGAAACATAAAAATATATAGCTGCAAGCAGCGATGTGGACGCCAAGCAGCCCAACACGACGGAGTTGCTATGGAAATTTGATGTCATGTCCGTCAGGGCTGTAAGCACACGCAGCAAGTTTCATTAATCAATCAATCAATCAATCAATTTGTTTATTTGATCAAGAGGGACAGTGTACATTCATGAACATTAAAATGTAAATGCACCCAATTATAGCTAAAAGGCTAGTTTCCATTGGCAGTCCCCCTGCCAGAGTGAAAAAGGCTATACAACCTAAAAAAGGAATTAACGTATATCAAACATAACATTGACAATAAATCAAAAAAATAAGATACAATAAAATAAAATACAATCCCAATATACAAGTTCTACTGCCTACCCACTAGTGATCACATTTTTGGTTATTTATCAACCATGTTTTGAGATTACTTTTAAAACAGTTGAATGAGGTTGATTCTCTAATGTTCTGAGGGAGATGGTTCCATTCCCGGGCTGACCTAACCGAGAAAACCGACTACCTCTTATATTGACCAAGATTTAGAAGTAAAGGTAGTGAAATTATGCTGAAAATACCATAGGGCTCTAAGAGAGTCAGATGTCAAAAGTGTCATTATCATTGTGAAAGATAGCTTAGGTTTATCTACCATTAAACCATCCATAAAACAGACCAGCAGCTTGTAAAAAGGACATTTTTCAGTAAAAAAATACCCCTCAGACAGGTGCACACAATATTTCGCTCATTACCTTCATAAAAGTATAAAGCTGACACACACTAATGTAAACCATAAACATGGAAGTGCACCATAAGGACAGAAGCAGCTACTTTAAGAGACAATAGTTAAACAAATATGGTCTGTAAAGGAGACCACAGCTGCTGCAATGCCAGGCTTTTCATACATTACTGGGCTTCTGCAGAAAGCAATTAAATCCTCAACATAGGGGCTCAAGTCTAGTAAGTGTTATGAAAGCTCTTGCCTTGCTTTCTGAAACATCATATCTCTTCATGGGTAGTAAGAGAGGACTCTGGGAAAGAGTTGTCAAACATTCTGTTCTTATCGGAGTTCTTTTATGGCCAGAACATAGTTATGTTTAGTACAAAGACAAGACGCACATGGTGCATATAGTAACATTTAGTGGAAAGACTGGTTGTTATGCAGAGAGATCCCACAGCACTCAAGGAGGTGAGGAACACTACGTCAATGAATACAGCCAAACAAGTCTGAGAGAATGGGACAGCAGTATCTAATTTATCTACACTGGTATGCGGCCGATAAGTCCACCAACAAATGTAGAGGAATGAAACCATTACAGCAACATTTGCAGCCCATTTTATCAAGGGTCACTTATCACAAATCAGATCAGATAAAGTAAAGAGACTATAATGATTAATCAGAGGTGAATTATTAGAAAGCCTACAGCTCAGGTACCACACCAAGACCATGCTCAAGATTACATACTGGGCCTCTAAATATTCTTTTAAAGTGATACGTTAAGTTATAAGTTGTATATAAGTTACGTGAAGAAATCGCAATATGTTGTATTTAGCAACAAATAAAAATGAGAAAGAAAAGTGGCCTATTGTCTGTTTTCTGGTAAACTGAAATTTAAAATGGTAAAACTTGGAAAGCATGATGGAGAAATATTCCTATTTTATTCATTTTTCCCAATACCTTCAAGATAATGTCACATTTTACCAAATGGCAAGTTCTGGTGCAACTGTGTATAACTGCTGAGAAAAAAAACCTACCACCTACCAAAATCGTACCTACTTGCCACAGCAATTGACGCTATACAGCACATGTTGTCTGTTTACTCATTATGTAGGATCCCATCACTCTCCACCCAGTAGACCTCACTCATCAGCATCAGTCATGGAGCTGTGGGGCTGGTTGTGGCCAAGGAAAATCAGATCACTAATGCCACCTTGTGGACATTTGGAATATTGCTCAAATTAGATGCAATCAGTGCTGAAGAATGCTTAAGCAATACTTTCAAATCAGATATCTGACTTGATTTGCAAACGATACACTCTTGTGGCACCAATAATATGACATCCATAACATGCATATATTCCAATAGCATATTCCAATAGGTTATTATAACATGGTTTAACATAAAAGACTAGTTTAATTTTAAGGTAGCATGGTTCCATTGACAGGAGAAGTGGCTTCTCCATCCCGTAATCTTTTTTGCCAGTTTCTTGTCCCCTCGTGCTGGTATGTACCACACCATTATCTCAGGTGTTGTCCGTCTCAGGCTTATTCGGCTGTTAACCTGCACTGATACTGAGTACAGACAGGTGGACTTTAGGCCGGAGCAACCCTGGCATCCTCAAGCGAAGAGAAGAAACCAGATAAGGCATTTACCATGAGGGGGCAACACTATAGCCTTGCTGATAAGGAGCTATTTTCAGTGATATAGCAAAGCTTATCGTGTCATCCGAGAAGCACGAGATAATTTCCCTCTTATTCTTGTCCTTCCCTGTTTTCCCTCACAAAAGAGAAGGAAAAACCTTTACACCACTTCTTGCAATATATACCACAGATATATGCCAAATTAGCATAACAATAAACATAGAATCAGTTGACAAATTACTGTAGATTCTAAATTAGCATTTTCCAGTCCTAGCACATTACCACTCTCCTTAAATTAGTCTCTGGCAAGAAGCTAATGGCAAGACACACACTTTGATGTCATATCAATGCATCTCAGGCCAACAAATACACCTGTTTTGGTCAATCAAAGTGAGGCTCTGGCTAATGGTTTCACCTCATGGGTCCATGAATCTTTGTTTGCAGGTGCTTTCATGATTCCATTCCTGATCCTACTGGTTCTGGAGGGGGTCCCTCTTCTGTTCCTGGAGTTTGCCATTGGCCAGAGGCTCAGGAGTGGCAGTTTGGGGGTGTGGAGGTCCATCCATCCTTGCCTGGCTGGTGTTGGTAGGTTCAGCTACCTGGGCGAGACTCAGTAACATAATCATTATCTGGCCTTTAATTTTCATCTAGTTAAAGGGCAGAACGAGTCAAACCAACCAAGTAAATGCATCCCAGAAGGGTAATAACACAATGCTCTGGCCCATGTCTGATACAACAGACACACCAGATTGGTGTCAGACTCTAGTGGTAGTTTTACAACTTTGATATACAGTACATGTGGTAATGCCTGTACATTATAAGTGAAGTGCTGACTGAAAAATGGGTGTTCATGGTTGATTGTGTCTCGCAGGGATTGCGTCCATGATGGTTTCCTTCATGGTGGGCATGTACTACAACACCATCATTGCCTGGGTGATGTGGTACTTCTTCAACTCTTTTCAAGAACCCTTACCTTGGAGTCAGTGTCCTCTCAATGCAAATATGACAGGTACGGTACAGTCCCTGTATAAACTCAGTATACTCTCTATACTGTCAATCTAATGTGTGGAATTCTATGGAAAACTCTTACTGTAAAGACTAACGTCCAGTTTCGGCCCCTGCAGGTGTGGTGTCAGAGTGCGCTCGCAGCTCTTCAGTCGATTACTTCTGGTACAGGGAGACTCTGAACACATCAGCAGATATTGAGGACTCTGGTGGACTGCAGTGGTGGATAGTCCTGTCCCTCATATGTGCCTGGGGTGTTCTCTATGTCTGTTGCATAAGGGGCATTGAGACCACAGGAAAGGTTAGAAATACCAGCAACATTCATCATGATTGTTTTGTGTTTTGAAATGCATGGCTAATATCCAAAAGAGACAAAACCACAAGCAATCTTCACCAATTTGAAACAGAAATGCGCTGCAAGTACACCGAACAACAACGGAGGACATTTCTTTTTTTAATCATAGTGGCATCTAGCGGATTATAACCAATAAATACCCCTCCCTTTCCAAGCATGTCGGAGAGCGTACAGTGTCCATCAGGTGCCAGTAGCAACTTCCAAAATGATGTCGTCATCTACGACTGCATCGAGTTGCTACAATGTCAAGTGATATGGTTACTTAACACATATATTTAAAAAATTGTATATAGTTATTTAATCTGTAAAACAATACACTCTTGGGCTGTAAATTGTGAAGTTTGGGTATGTTAGTTGTTGGCTGACATTAGCTCCAAAGCTTTTTTGTTGTTAATTGGCACTGTTAATTGGCAATAATCTTCAGCAGCTGTTGGCTGATCTTGGTAACGTCACCAGGTCTTTTGGGTCCATAAAAAGCAAATCAAATTACAATCATGGTAGCAATTCGATATTTTTCAACATTGACATGGAGATAAAAGTTACTTTTTTGGTAACTATGACCATGGCCAAGTTCTAGCTAAAGCTATCAAACAACACATTGCATTTGGATTGGGAGGCTAAATTACCTGTCCAGAAAACAGGCATCTTCAGCATCACTCTGAAAACATGTCCCTCATCAGCGATTTCCATCTGAGAAAGGCCACACCAGTTTTTGCTTCTTTGATGAGGAGCATTCACGCTCCCTTGCTTTTTCTTGTGCTAAATAATAGCAATAATTGGTATGATCCTCCATTTGTCACAATTTGACAACACTCTCTGACAACAAAAATGGTCAACCAGCACCAGCAACCACTGGTATCTCTTCTTTCTTCTTTTTCAACTTCCACCCGGCACTACTAAATTCAAACTGCCACCTAAACATTAAAATACATAAAAATGTTAGTCCATTCTGGGCTACTGTAGAAATATGGTGGCGCAACATGGTGGGCTCTGTGGAGGAAGAGGGCTCATTCTGAGACAGAAACACAACGATCCGTAGTTACAAGTGATTATACTCTAATGAAAATATCATTTTAAATACCATATTCCATTCCTGCTAATATATCTCCTTAAATCCTACACACTGTACCTTTAAGTTCCAATTGTTGTTCTTCTTCTTCAGGCTGTGTATGTCACCTCCACTCTGCCCTACGTGGTCCTCACTATCTTCCTGATTAGAGGTTTGACCCTCAAGGGTTCTACCAGTGGAATCATTTACCTCTTTACTCCTAAGGTGAGTATTGTAGATAGGTGATTCTGCATTTGTGATTTGATAGGTGATAGGTCATTTTTGTATTTGTTGTGCTCAATAAATGGAAAAGGTTGCATCATATCTGTGTAACTTGTATGAACTGTAGGGCTTCTGGCCAACATTTTACAGCCGTTTATGTATTCACTATGGTTTAAAATTATTAAATTAAATAAAAAATGCTTATAATTGTGTTATATCTTGAACAGTTCTTGTAGTGGTTCCTAATTGTCCTATGACTGTATAACATCTGCAGCTAGAAGAGTTGATGGACCCTCAAACCTGGTTGGACGCTGGTGCCCAAGTCTTCTACTCCTTCTCACTGGCCTTTGGCGGTCTCATCTCCTTCTCCAGCTACAACCCTGTCCAGTAAGAGCATCTATGAGTTTATGACAGTCAGTAAGACCAACATCAAAAACATGAATGGGATGATTCCTAGTCTTAAGTGAAAGCTAAATCTAACTTTCAATTTCATAAGGAACTGGTTACAATAGACTTAACACTGGGCAGTTATTCAATTGACTTAAAGGGATATTTTTCTTTTGTCTTTCAAGCAACAACTGTGAACTGGATGCTGTCATTATTTCTTTGGTCAACGGCTTTACTTCTGTGTACGCTGCCATCGTCGTCTACTCCATCATAGGCTTCAGGGCCACAGAGAGCTTTGATGCATGTCTCAACGGGTACGAGAACTATTCGTACTACTCAATGCCAGACACATTTGTTACAGTTCACTGCCAAGACAAAAACACATCTCCAGAACGTTCTCTAAGAGTGTGCTTTCTTTTAACAGTAACATCTTGGCTTTGCTAAATGCCTTTGAACTTCCGGAGGGAAGCATTAATGAGAGCAACTACGAGGAGACTCTTAACCGTCTCAATGGTACCTCATCAAGTGTCATTCAGGGGTTGGACCTGGAAACCTGTGATATACAGACATTTCTCAGTCAGGTCAGAATTTATATTTCACTATCACTGTGATATCATGGAGTTATTCTGTAACATTTGGATAGTCCGCCTACAGGGACTTTACAGATGATTTGTTGAAATTCGAGCTCAGTCTTTCTAATTGTTCACTGAACATCACCTTAACCAAACCCAACCCCTAACCCTAACCTTAGCCATAAATTGTAGTTATTCCATTTTATGACATGTTAGCATGTTAGGAGAAAATGAGTCATACATATTAATGAAAGCTTTCAGCCATATGTATGTATCTCCTAAAATATTGTCCTCATTCAAGTATATTTTTGTAATGTTGAGTGTGAATGTTGATTAACAGAGTTAAGCCAAAGTATCATCAGAAATTAATTTTGCTCTGCTGTAAAATCAACTCTCTGGCTCCAAGCCCTGGAAATCTTGCATCATGTGATATTGTTTCATATCTTATCATATTTTACTGTATCACATTTCACTGAACATTATTGCATTGTATATCATTCTACAGGGTGTGGAGGGAACTGGCCTGGCCTTCATAGTCTTCACAGAGGCCATCACCAAGATGCCTGTCTCTCCTCTCTGGTCCATTCTCTTCTTCATCATGCTCTTCTGCTTGGGACTATCCACCATGTTTGGTTCCATCGAAGGGGTTGTGGTGCCCCTGCAGGATCTCGAAATCTTCCCAAAGCGGTGGCCCAAGGAAGCTCTCACTGGTACGTAACGTAAGCAAGACTACATTTCCCAAAAGCATGTCTGTGCTACAACTATTGTGAAATTACAAAAGAGACAATAGATGGAGAGATTATTTTAAACACCCCCTTGCTTTTAGTAACAGTACAAACATTTTTGGAGGCAAGACCCAACATTGGTAACCTGACACAACCAGATGGCGATTAAACCTGGATTTGCTTCATCCATGTCAGATTACTGTAAATCCAGATCTGTTCTGGAATCAGTTGCTTTGAAGTCTATGATGTTTAATCTGGCCTCATTGCGCTTCGCCACTCCTGAGTATCTAAACTGCATTATGTCACTGACGTATTGATATAGTACTGAAATAATCAAGCTCTTAAAATCCTTTTCTGTCTCTGAATCTCAGGTGTGGTTTGCCTTGTCTCCTTTGGAATTGCGCTCATCTTTGCCCAGGGCTCTGGTAATTACTGGCTAGCTCTGTTTGATGGATTTGCGGGCTCCGTCCCCCTCCTGATCATTGCATTCTGTGAGATGATGGCCATCAGTTACGTCTATGGGATCGACAGGTGAGATGGGCTGAAGGACTACAATCACTGCTCCTGTAGATACAATTTACATGCCATTTCATTCTCATTGAAAGGTCAAATAGTGGTGTGTAAGAATGAATACGGCTCACTTACTGTATCAAGTATGCTGGTTTTGTTTAATTTGAAAGTTATTATAAACTGAAATATTACACTGAACATTCAAGCACATTACATTCGTTATACCTTTAATTTAGAAATTATAAACAGGTGTTTTAGGAATTGTCTATGTACCAAAGAACCCGCAGGTAAAACTGTAGTAGAACTATAGAACAGATTTGGGCCAAAGCTGGATCAGGACCATATCGGTTCCAGTGTTACCCGCTGTGTGCTGGCATTAAGGCCCGTGTAAGCTGTGCTAAAAAACATCCTCGACTCTGACCTGTCTCTCCCCCTTGTGCAGGTTCAACGAAGACGTCGAGTTCATGATCGGCCACAAGCCCAACTTCTTCTGGCAGGCCATGTGGAGAGTGATCAGTCCTCTGGTGGTGTTCGTCATCTTTGTGTTTTACCTCGTCACAACTGCCAGCAAGGAACTCACGTACATCATCTGGGATCCTGAATCGGTAAAGAGAAATGTGTCTCTCAGTATTTCTGAGTCTGTGGTATTCATCATTCATCCATTATGTCTTTCCATAGGTGTCTACATTGCAATGTTTGTTTCTCTGTCTATAAGTCTATGTAGGAGGAGACATGATGTATCATGATGTATGTAGGAGACATGATTATTGGACAGCCTGTCTTTGCGGATCTGCCAATTCACAATATTCATGGGATGTGTCTGTCTGAATGTTAAATTTGGACCAACATTGGACTGCCTCTCACAGTGCCGTGTAAAAACATGTCCTAGACCATAACATTTCTTCTCCTTTGGCAGGAGGGCTTTCCAAATCTGGAAAAACACTTCTATCCTCAGTGGATGTACGTCATCATATTTATCCTGTCCGGCGTTCCAGCCTTGGCAATCCCGTGCGTGGCCGTGTACAAGGTCATCCGGATATACTGCTGCAAGACGGAAGACAACGCCTATGACAAGAAGAGTATCAGCACAGTCTCCGGGCATGTACAGATGTCGGAGATAAGGACCTGAAAGCTATAAATGCCACCCGAGGGACACTTGGTGTTCTTGTCACAAGGAACTACCCAGAGCAGAGACTATCAATAATTAATTTCTTACCACGCATGAGGAGGTGCATGTGGTCCTGTCACAAGAGTGACTTGGCACCATAAAAAGATGACTCAGATTTTTGTGAATGATGGCTATTGCGTAGAGACATTGACCGAGGAATGCTGTATTAAAGGTACAATATGTTGTTTTTTTGTTGTCAAGAACAAAGATGGTGTTCACCCTGTAATAAATCTGAATGAAAAGTGAGAAGGTCATATTCAGGTATGCACAAAATGCACAGAACAATTGGTGAATGCTATATTTACACAGTTACTTTAAGTCTGGAAACAATTTGACAATAAAAACTACATATTGCACCTTTAGGTGTCCTCACTGAGACGGAAAGAATGAAATCATGTCAATGTGTACAGTGGTAGTGCTATGAGTAATATAGTTCAATTCAATTTTATTTATACAGCGCCAAAACAATAAAATTGCCTCAAGGCGCTTGGTCTAGTTGATCAGTCTGAAGCATGAGTGGTGTGTGTGGTACTTAAATTGCAACAGGGATTTAATTTACTGTATTTATTTGCTACAAGGCCAATTTATATATTTTATAGTTTCGTGAAACTGTGTTGTTGATATACTGGAAAATTACAGGTTTTGAAATAAATATTCTTTTATTAATAAATGTATGCGTCTTTAATTGAATTATACGTAGGCCAAAAAAGATGGCAATAAAGTATTGATTTCTCATCTATATTGGGACTGATACTGATAGTACATGGACACACAGTGGTAATTATATATTTGTGTTTGTACACTGATAGGACTACTAACGTCATACTTGTGCTGGAAAAGGCAACTGAAGCTGTAGTAGTATACAGAAGCTTGATAATCAGTCACTTAATTAAAATCCAGCTATATAATCAATTCATAAAAATTCATAAATCATACATTTCGATTTTTTAAATTCTTCTATGGTGATATTTATTTCATCCTGTTTGTGAGGGAAAGATGCATATGCCTGTTCGCAACCCTCGTTTAACCATATCTCTGCTTTATTATGCATTAACTACTAACATGACGGTAGCCCCTTTGTAGCTGACAATACACAATAACTCATGCGTTCAGCTGTGGAAAAAAACAGATAACACATGGGCCACAGGTGCTAAAGGTCAGCATACACACAGCCACTGCCCCCTGGCTGAGCACTCCCAAAGACACCCAGAGACAGAGTGAGGACGCAGTGGAGAGAGAGTGAGAGAAGGACAGACACAGAGAGTGGATGAGACAGACAGCAGCCATCTCTTTCATACCGAAGAGTGAGGACTAAGGACCGGTGCCCAACATGAAGCTGACGCTCCCCAACCCGGGTCTGGAGAAGAGGATACCGTCCCATTCGGACCTGGACAGGATGGAGGTGGAGGAGGCGGGAGACAGGCCCAAGTGGGACAACAAAACCCAGTACATGCTCACCTGCGTGGGGTTCTGTGTCGGGCTGGGAAACGTCTGGCGCTTCCCCTACCTGTGCCAAAGCCACGGAGGAGGTAAGACTGGACAAGTGACATCTGCAACCATGAGTATTGATTTATCTACTCATAGTGCCACACTGTAAATAGCCTGTGTGTGTAAATTAGTGTACACAAACATAGCATAATCTGTACAGAAAGCACCTGTCAATGTCACTAACCAGAATCACATGAAGAAAGACAACATCAGGTCCAGGTGTCTGAAATGAATATCTGTGACATTGTGATATCCTTGAGCTGTTTTAGGTCTTAAATATAATATAAGATAAAGACAGTAAACTCTTTAAAATGAGCCCTTGATTAATCATTTTCAAAGACTGGTTGAACTGTAGGTGGACTGGTGAAACAGACTCTGCATAAATTCAGAGATCATTAAACTTGTTTTACACACATTTCATTTTTATGGCCTTTAAAGGGCCAAACCCAAAATGCAGAGTAAAAGTTCTTATATTGTGATACAGGAAATCTGTTATACCTGATCATTTTGAACATGGTTTTGTTCATTCCTATGTACCATTTTATGTAACCATTATGTCAGTGACATTTTAATGACAGCAGTGTGAGTTTTCAACCAAAACAGCCCACTAGTATTTCATCTTCCTCTCTTCACTGCACCAATAATTATCATCGTAGCAATATTTTGGAATAAAAAAATATATCTGAGAGTTTCATCTCTGATAGTCTGATAGTTTGCTTCCTGATCTTGTCTGATTCCTTGCCTGATCATGCCGGTTTTTGGAGGGGATCCCTGTGTAGAATGTAGAATTGTACAGTGTAGAGTTAGCATGTTAGCACTTGCCTTAGGTTAGCCTCTATCAAGAAGCTAATGGTTTCACCTCATGGGTCCATGAATCTGTGTTGTACAGGTGCTTTCATGATTCCCTTCCTGATCCTGCTGGTTCTGGAGGGGGTCCCTCTTCTGCACCTGGAGTTTGCCATTGGCCAGAGGCTCAGGAGTGGCAGTGTGGGGTGTTGGAGGTCCATCAGTCCCTACCTCACTGGAGTCGGTATGCTATACTTTTGAGTGACTCTTCTGGTCAAAAGAATTCACAAACTAAAATGGTGTCCATGTTGTATTATGGGTCAAGCACTGCTAAATTCTATCCACGTTGCACCTTAAGTCGGCATTGTGGACAAAAACAATCAGATGCTAAATTGTATCCTCATTGCACCGTAAGCTAGCAGTGTGGGAAGAAATACCCCTTTACTATAGTGTCCATATAGCACTTTGGGTAAGCATTATGGAGGAGTGTTCAATTCTGCGCACATTTTACCAAAGTTCATCATACTGGCCAAAGGCATTCAGATACAAACTACAATCCACAAAGGTCTGTCTTTCAACCTTGTATTGTTTTTACAGGTATTGCTTCTATGCTGGTCTCCTTTGTGGTGGGCATGTACTACAACACCATCATGGCCTGGGTGATGTGGTACTTCTTCAACTCTTTTCAGAGTCCCCTGCCATGGAGTCAATGTCCTCTCAACGAAAACAAAACAGGTACGGAAAAAAGCATGTCCACTCTTACAAAACCCACACATGCTATGATGCTATGCTGATGATTATGTCACTCTGACTTTGACCTCTGAGCAGTCTTTCCCTTGTTTATTGCATTGCCGTTTAATACACTTGGTATGGCTGAGATATTTGGATGTTCATGTGTGGTTTTGTTCAGGTTATGTGTCAGAGTGCGCTCGAAGCTCCCCAGTGGACTACTTCTGGTACAGAGAGACCCTGAACGCCACGGCAACCATAGACCAGTCTGGTGGTATGCAGTGGTGGATGATCCTAGCACTTCTGTGTGCCTGGGTCGTGCTCTACGTCTCGGCAATCAGAGGCATTGAGACAACCGGAAAGGTACACTGACGTCGCCGTACACTTTGTTTTTCTTACTTTGTTTGCACGTGAATACAAAATCCAGATTGTGGATATTAAGTGAGGATAACCATCCAATAACCATATAATGTTCCTGCATTTTCTCCCTAGGCAGTTTATATCACCTCCACCTTGCCATATATTGTTCTCACTATCTTCCTGATAAGAGGATTGACTCTCAAAGGATCTCTGAGCGGTATAAAGTTCCTGTTCACCCCAGACGTACGTTCTTCCCCGTTCCCTTTGGCCATTTGTATCAATCCCAAATGGACTCAACATGCTGGTTCTTCCTTTAGGTGAATGAGCTGATGAATCCGACCACGTGGTTGGACGCAGGGGCCCAGGTGTTGTTCTCCTTCTCCCTGGCCTTCGGCGGTCTCATCTCCTTCTCCAGCTACAACTCAGTCCAGTGAGTGTCAAAGGTCACCAATTAAAAACAACATCCTGAGATAAGGTCACCAAATATGGTGTAGTGACCATAGCCACACAAGGGTTTGGGATGGCTGGTAATGAAGTTATAGAACTGTGTTGATATTGTTGTTCTTATTTGTCCCTCCTCCTAGCAACAACTGCGAGCAGGATGCAGTGATAATCTCTGTGATCAATGGCTTCACCTCTGTCTACTCTGCGACCGTCATCTACTCTATCATTGGCTTCAGAGCCACTGAAAAATTTGACGAATGCCTAAGTGGGTACGTGTCCATGCGTGCTATGGTTTAAGAGCACCAATTGCAACTGACTCCGGATCAGATATGTGCTAATCAGGTGCACAACAGTGCAGCCAGTGCAGCCAACCATCTACTGGGGTGTCCCCATGTCGGGCCTTACAAAAACATTGCACTGGGACCCAGAATAACTAGCTTATGCCACTGGCACTGGATACAGAGCCAGGGCCTATACCAGGGACAGCTGCTATCTGGTCTGCTATCAGACTGGCAAAGTGAATGGTTTAACTAATATTTGTCTGTTTCAATAACCCGCACTTGTCCTTCTTTTTTTTTTTTAACTAGGAACATCCTATCAATGATGAATGCCTTCGATGTTCCTGAGGGCAACATCACAGAGACCAATTATGATGAAATGGTGAACCATTTCAACCTCACCTCCCCTGGCATTTTAGCAGGGTTAAACCTAAAGACATGCGACCTCAACCTTCTTCTTAGCGAGGTAAACCCAAGGCTCACTGAGATATCTGAACAAAATTCCAAATTCATTGCAACATATCAAACGCCAGAAGAAAAATGTTTTACCGTTTTTTCTAGTTCTTAACTACCTAATGTTTGCTTTTTGTACACAGGGTGTCGAGGGTACAGGCCTAGCATTCATCGTGTTCACAGAGGCCATTACAAAGATGCCAGTGGCCCCAGTGTGGTCTATCCTCTTCTTCATCATGCTCTTCTGCCTGGGACTGTCCACCATGTTTGGCAACATCGAAGGGTGTGTAGTGCCCCTTCAGGACCTCAACATCCTCCCACGAACATGGCCGAAGGAGGTGTTCACAGGTAGACAATGTCACTGTATTCCACTTGTGCTAATGCCTTTGTATTTTTTGACAGGCATGAATTAAGGAATGAGTGTATGTATGTGTCTCTATCTATCTATCTGTCTATCTATCTAATGATTCTTACATTTACATTTACATTTAGTCATTTAGCAGATGATTCTTCTCGTTCTACAGGCCTGACGTGTTTGGTGTCCTTCCTCATTGCCATCATATTTGCCCAGGGCTCTGGCAGCTACTGGCTGGCTCTGTTTGATAGCTTTGCCGGCTCCATCCCCCTGTTAGTCATTGCCCTGTGCGAGCTGATTGCCGTGTCTTACATCTACGGCATAGACAGGTGAGCTCAGTCAGCCAAGAAAGTGGCTTTTTTTTGCCCACTTATTTCCCACTGTTATCAGACACTAAAAAGCAAACAAGTTCACACTAGTTTCAATGCAGCAGCGAGGCAGAAAGGGGATTTGGCTGTTATCTTCCTGGCGGGGGAACAGGAAGGATGGCATGCAGGCAGGGAATGCTGCTTCTCACTGTCCTCTCGCTCTCACTCTTCCCTTTGACAGATTCAATGAGGACATTGAGTTCATGATTGGTCACAAGCCAAACATCTTCTGGCAGGTGACCTGGAGGTTTCTGAGCCCCCTCATCATCCTGGTCATCCTGGTGTTCTACTTCGTCACCACGGTCGCCAAACCACTCAGCTACATCGTCTGGGATCCCGAATCGGTACGCCATGTCTAATTAGACACATGTTTAGGCTCTAATGTAATCTGTTTTAGCGGATCGAGTAACTTTGCGAAGTTGGTGCATCATCTTGTGTGGCTTTTAGCCAGGAAACAGGCACATTAAATGCTTAGGGAGATTGTTATCCGGTACAGTATGATACAAAAGTACTTCATGATGGCCAAAAGTATGGGTGACATAAAACATGACACATCATGTGAAACATTGAACCATGTTTTCATACCAGGTCAACACCTGTTTCATCTCTGTAATTATCCTTTCGCAGGTGAACTTTCCGACTCTGGCAGAAGTAAGGTACCCAGACTGGATCAGCGCAATCATCTTTATTCTGGCTGGTATCCCCAGCTTGTCTATTCCCTTCGTAGCTTTGGTCAAGTTTATTTGCAATCGCAACAAGACGAGTCACGACACAGAGTCAATCAGTACGATATCTGGCAAAGTACAGATGACTGTGAAGACATCAAACTAATCATTGATCTTCAGTGAGACGAAGATCTTGGCAGCACTCCAACTTCAAGCAAAATAGTCGTTCAGTTTGAACTTCATAAAAAAGGTGGTTAAAGTTTAACTATAAAAATGCAACACTACCAGAATGAAGCTAGAACATTTAAACAATGCTTGCTTGAATATAATTATCAGCAAAACTCTACCATTGATTTGTGTATGTTAGTACAGTGCCTTGCATTTGTAAAGATTTTGTCAAATTTTTAGGTGGGGCAAACTGTTCAAAACCATGTCTGCTGCAATTCTGTGCCATAAAGCAGAACGACACTTCTACATAAAATCGCACTTTGTCCACAAATGTATAGTGAGAGCGTTATGGGATGTTTTCGAACAAATCTGTGTCCATTTTTATCCCTGTGAGTTGTGAGTTTAGTCTTGAGAATATCTGTAGACCACAGTCATGACTATTATGGCAGGAGTTTATTTATGTGAGACGAGCACGTGATATACTGGTATATCAGCTGTCTGTTTGTTTAGGCTATGTTATCATTGCTGCTTTTATAATTGTTTTATAACACAGAGTTTTCCATTTGAATACAATGAACAATAATAAAGTTATATATGTTGAAAGCTTTCCGCTTGAATTTTGTTTTTGAACTATTGTTGTAGACAGAAACCACTGGTTTTGGAGCACTATGGGATGCAGGACAGATTCTTGGAGATAATCTGAGGAAGTAATACCTGTTGCACCCTCTGCCTTAGAATGGAAAGCAGTGGTATGATATCTCGCATCAAAGGGTGAAAAGATTTTAAATTAGCCAAAGAACCAGTTATCAATGACGGTGAATGGTTAAGATTGCCATCTGACTGAACTATAAAAAAAGAGGTTTTTTTCTGACAGCACTTAGAAACAGCAACCTGTAGTTTTCAACTGAATCTTAAATTACACTAATGTACAGATTGATGAGAACTTTAAACAGATAAGGGAGTAATTCTGAGAGTCTAACCAGGAAATGACCTTAAAACACACATGAAACAGTGCCACGTGCAGAAAGAAAATAAACATGAATGTAACTGAATTGCAGTAAACTTCATGGACTTCATTATTGTTTTCTGGTGCAGATTTATATAATAATCTGGAGGAGGCTGTTCTGGCGTTGAGGTCATAAAAAAGTAATTAATAAAAAGCTGTATTAATACACTTTGTCCTTGATTGATAGGCAGTACTAAAAAATAATGCTGCTAAGCAATCACTCACAGAGATGTGTACCCAATAACTGATAGATGTATTCATTAATGATGTGGTCATTACATGCGGTTCCTTTATTCTGCTGATATGATTTAGAGCTTTAAGTATCTCTTATCCTACGTTAGCTTAGATTGGCTGAAGGAAGTGTGTGTGTGTGTGTGTGTGTGTGTGTGTGTGTGTGTGTGTGTGTGTGTGTAAGTGTGTTGATGTTGCTACGACGAGGGGAGTCATTGGAGTGTAAAGATAAACGTCTGTAAAGCAATCGGTGTTGCAGTTGACCAACCTAATGCATGAACACACATAACACATTCACCCAGTCGCAAAAGAAAATACAAAGTCACACAGCGCGAGAGAGAGAGAGTGAGGAAGTGTGTGTGTGTGTTTGTGTCGGACATTAACCACATTCCCAGCAAGAGAGTAAACATGAAGCTGAAACTACCTAACCCAGGTCTGGATGAACGAATACCATCCCATGCAAAGTTGGAGAAGCTCGAGGTGGAGGAGGCGGATAGTAGACCCAAATGGGACAACAAAGCCCAGTACATGCTCACTTGTGTGGGGTTCTGCATCGGGCTGGGAAACGTCTGGCGGTTTCCTTACCTATGTCAGAGTCATGGAGGAGGTAAGGCTAGGAAGATGCGTATCTACTTTTTGATACCTGTTTAGTCTCCTGAAAGACGTTACGGTTAAAAAGCTGACTTTGGACATTAAGTAAAAATGCAGCAGTGCTAGATCTCACACAAAACTTAATCATATACTCTCTGAGGTAACAACAACAGTACAACAACAACAGACACAAGTACTCTACTACACTTCCAAGACTGATTTATTCATGTGTGAGCATTTGTATTTATGAAGGTTAAGGTCAAAAAGAAACAGAAAACAAAAAGTAATTTTTAGCAGGGTTGACTCAAAGGGCTTTGATCAAAAATGTTGAAATATCTGGTCACTGAGTTTTTTCTTTTGAGTACTGGTGTGCCATCAATAGCAAGCTTATATCTCTATTTGACTGTAGTTCATCTCAGCAACCATAATGTAGGTGGAATACATGAAATATGGAAAAAGGCATAAGACAGCAATACACATTTATGTTAAAATACATTTATGGTTTCCAAAGTCCCTTGTCCTCACATGACGATGGCAACACTGGCAAGCCAGGAGAATATTTGCAGACATTTCCGATAAAATGTAACAAGCTCCGGGATACTGAGTTACTTGAGCTGAATGGCAAGTCAACTAACAGTCTTTCTAAACTGAAAGGCGTTTTGCAGTGAAGTGCCACTGTGTCACTAAGAACTGTTTATACTACAATAAAGTGTGCGAGATGAAGTTTAGGAACTGTGTAATTAGTTGAAAAACATTAAATTGTTTCAAAGTTATCCTATGGAGCATGCATTTTAATGTTCCCCTATTGTTCCCCAAGTTACTGCTTGTACTTACACTTACATACTGTCTCTTACACGACAAATACATATTTATCAGAATTATTGCACTACCTGCTACTCCCATTTGTCAGTAGTTTAGTTTATTATATGTTACTATATGTGTATTATATGTTATATTTATATATGTTAGTATTATATGTATAGGTTGGTATATGTTTTAGCATATTGTATTGGATATTTATCTTGTATATTTAGTAAGGTTATTATATGTTATTACATGTATATTATGTTTGCTATGTTATGCTATGGTAGGTTGTTGTGTGGTGCCTTGTCCTAAGAATTTCAGTGCCCAGTCTGACCCTGTGTCATTCTGTGCATCTGACAATAAAATACTTGTAACTTGTAACTTGTTCCTGTGCACACCTAGGTGCGTTCATCATACCCTTCCTGATTCTGCTGGTTCTGGAGGGGGTCCCTCTTCTGTTCCTTGAGTTTGCCATTGGCCAGAGGCTCAGGAGTGGCAGTGTGGGGGTGTGGAGGTCCATCCATCCTTACCTCACTGGAGTCGGTGAGCATGGCTACTTTGTTCCTCTCAAGCTGGTGCTTTAGCAGCTGTACACGGATATGTGTTTCTTTTTCAAAAAAAGTAACTCGCAGGGATACAAGATAAAAAATAAACTATCAACACATTGGAAGAGTTAATTTCTTCACCACTGTCCTCTCCCCATGTATTTATCCTCTGGCTAAGTAATATTTAATTTACTGTCATTTCTCCCTAAAATATTTCTGACATAAACATATGAATTAACATTATGTAAAATAACATAGCATATGTAAATCAGCATAGCTAATGTACAAATGCAAAACAAAAAATAAGAATCAGTTGAAAGGAAAATGGCAGGCCTCTCGGTTGTGTAACACACACTGGCATTCCGTCTGCCACCAGCCTACAGTGTATCTTTTGTGTGTGATGTTTTTCAATGGCATTTGATTTGTGATCAACAGGGATTGCATCTATGATGGTGTCCTTCCTAGTCTCCCTCTACTACAACACCATTCTGTCCTGGGTGATATGGTACCTCTTCAACTCCTTTCAGAGTCCTCTCCCTTGGAGCCAGTGCCCTTTGAATGAAAACAGAACTGGTATGATTGTGATCACTATATAGGCTAATATACAAACAAATCTATGTACTTTCCATGTTATCCACACTCCATATGTACTGTCCATGTCTGGGACCTGGTGGAGCATTCAACTGCTGATAACTGTTAGCATCATGCTCACCCCTGAAAACATTTGAATGTCTCCAATTGTGAGATGCGCATGTCTTTATCTATGCTGCTAGTCCAATGGTTAAATCTGTTCTTTTCAACACAAACATTTTCCCATCACAAAACTGCCACCAAACGTGACGATAAGTACTCCCCTACAGCTCTAGTGTCAGAGTGTGCTCGGAGCTCCTCGGTGGATTACTTCTGGTACAGAGAGACCCTCGACACCTCCGCTGCTATTGATGACTCGGGTGGACTGCAGTGGTGGCTGGTGCTGGTGTCGCTGTGTGCCTGGGCAGTGCTCTACGTCTGCTGCATCCGAGGGATCGAGTCCACTGGCAAGGTACTCCACACTACTGTCAGAACCAACCTTACAGTCATGGGAGTCCTGTGTTGAGAGTCAACAGTGAGCTAGCACTGAGATAATCTCTTATGTCTCTTTTAATTGTTTAGGCTGTGTATGTGACCTCGACTCTACCTTACGTGGTTCTTCTCATCTTCCTGATCCGTGGGTTAACCCTAAAAGGTTCTGTGAGCGGCATACAGTTCCTCTTCACCCCAGATGTAAGCCCTACTCCCATTAGCCACAAGTGAACTAATTCATAATCCAAAATGGCCACCTTTATAAATGCCTGTTTGTTTTATTTTGTTTTTATTTTGATTTGTGACTCAGGTTAAAGAGTTAATGAATCCACAAACTTGGTTGGACGCAGGTGCTCAAGTTTTCTATTCCTTTGGTCTTGCCTGGGGAGGCCTAATCTCTTTCTCAAGCTACAACTCTGTGCAGTAAGTGTCTTAGCTTTTACTAAGTAAAATGATTAAGTAAAATGTATTTTAATGTAATAATAATTAACTAATTATCGATACACAAAGTTTTTAAACACAATTGCAGCTGTTGCAGGAAATTTCACCAAAATTGCAGCAAATAATTTGTGCTGCTCACTGCTCTTTTTCAGCAACAACTGTGAGCAAGACGCCGTCATCATTTCCATAATAACTGGATGTACCTCCCTCTATGCTGCCATAGTCATCTATTCCATAATTGGGTTCAGAGCCACTGAGAAGTTTGACGACTGCCTTAGCGGGTACGTTATCATGGTCCTCTGGAGAAGAGAGCTTTTCCTCTGGAGTCAATTTAGTTCATTTTAAAGCTGTGTGCTTGTACCACAGCTTTTTTACGCTATGATTTGTTTTTAAAGGAATATCTTGGCCCTGCTGAATACCTTTGACCTTGCTGAGGGAAGCATCAACGAGAGCAACTACGATGTGGAGCTCCAAAGACTAAATGGAACTTCGCCGGATATCATTCAGGGGTTACAGCTGAGGGGCTGTGACATACAGACATTCCTCAGTGAGGTAAGATATGGCAACGCGTACGTCATCCACATGTATAAACCAGGACCATCCTTGTTTAGCATTCAGGTTGATGCCAGTTTCACACCAATACCAATGGCACTGTTATTGCCTGCCATGTAGATGGGCGACACAGAGATAATTAGCCCTCATTTAAAAGACTTCCATAGCCATTGTCTTCCCACTTCACCACTGAGGGGCTTCTCAGTATTGTCAGGTTTCCTTGAGTCAAAGTCCATGTTTCTACCTATAGTAATAAATCACTTAGTGGCCTTTTATAGCTCCATAAATAGTGCTAAAGGGCAAACTACTGGAACCAACAGTGCAGAAGAACTCCAGTAATATTTTGCTTGCAACGATTTTTGCTTATCTTATACCATTGTTCTTTCCTAAAAACATGATTGAACTAAGTAGCCTTGTGCCCTAATGTACGATATAAGGCATGATGTAATGCACGATACAATGCATGCCAGATGTTTCAGAGTAACAGGTGGTGCTAGATTTGGTCTGACCATGATGTGGTGTGGTTCCAATGGATATCTATTGGATCAGAACCAGATTGGCTCCAAAAACCAGCTTCCAAAAACTGGTCATGGATTAAAAAAAGCCATCATCTCTTAAACGTTGTTTCAAAGTTAAGGGTGACAAAAGTGTTCAAAGCATTTATTGAATAAAATAAAATGTAACCAAATGGCTATAATTCTACAGGGTGTGGAGGGAACTGGCCTGGCCTTCATAGTCTTCACAGAGGCCATCACCAAGATGCCCATCTCCCCCCTGTGGTCCGTGCTCTTCTTCATCATGCTCTTCTGCTTGGGGCTCTCCAGTTTGTTTGGCAACATTGAAGGGGTGGTCGTGCCTCTACAAGACCTCAAAGTCCTACCCAAGACATGGTCCAAAGAGGTTTACACAGGTACAGGCCTTGCTAGTCCCCTTTTTAAAGTAGATTGGCTATCTGTCATGAGTGTCTAGACTGTGGAGAGACCTTAGACCTTAGAGATCTCAGATGCTTCCACTACAAGGGGTTGCCAAAGTCCTGCCCATCCAGGCGCTTTCTCTCCTACAACATATATTGTAAATACATCTTAATACTTTTCTGTCATATACATTTGTGTTAATAAATGTTGTTTGATTTCATTTCTTCCAGGTCTAACATGCCTTGTTTCCTTCCTGATGGCTTTGATCTTTTCTCAACGCTCGGGTAACTACTGGGTGGCACTGTTCGATACTTTCGCTGGCTCAATCCCTTTGCTCACCATAGCCTTCTTTGAAATGATTGCAGTGTCGTACATATATGGAATAGACAGGTGAGTTATAGATACTATAATCAAGTACATTGATTTTTTGAGTGTTTCTATGTAGGTATTTAGCTGACGTTTCATACAAATGGAGTGAAGTTTTTAGTTTTTATCATGGGCGGTAAAAGACGGGACATAAATTTGGCACTTGTATGTGATCTTTGTTTTGCCATCATCATATCTATTGCTGCACTACAAATATAGTGAATGTCCTCTCTCGCTCTTTGTCTTTCAACAGGTTTAGTGAGGACATTGAGTTCATGATTGGTCACAAGCCCAACATCTTCTGGAGGGCATCGTGGATGGTCATAAGTCCTTTGATAGTGCTTGCCATATTTATTGCTTACTTCGTCTCCAAAGTCACAGAGGAGCTCACCTACACGGCATGGGTTCCGGACTCGGTACGTTTATTTAACTTACATTTGTTAAGTTAACAGATGCTTTTCTCTCTAACTACCTTTATACAACGCAACTAAAATGCACAAGAGAGTACGTATTTGTATTAGTATTCTCACTAGGAATTAAACCCTTGACCTTTGTGTTTTTTGCATCTTGATCTGCCAGAAAGGAAGGATCATAGGAACAGAATATTAGTTACCAGGAAGCTCACATTATTATTACCAGGAAGTTCTGCTACAATTATCTGTTTCAATACACAAGATTTTCTAAAGGGATGTCATTGCATATCTGTCTGTAGTCAGAGGTGATGGAAATGAATGTAAAGGTTGACGGTGGTGCTCCCTACTCTTGCAGGAAAACTTTCCAAACTTGGCCAACCTCCCATATCCTGGGTGGATCTACGTCATCATCTTCATCCTGGCTGGCGTGCCAAGCTTGGCGGTTCCATTTGTGGCCCTTTTTAAATACATCCAAAACAGATGTGGCAGAGGCCACTGATGTTCCTTCCAGAGGTGGGAGGGTTAGGAAGAGTTTATGGATTAATTTCCATGCATACTGAACATGTGGATTTCACAGTGTTGTTTTATTTTTATTCTGTCATGTAAACATGATGTCAGAGTGCACTTTTTGATGTTGTACTAAATGTTCTATGTAATAATATACATTACATACACATAATACACATTTTAACATCTTAATGTTAAATAATATTAGATAAATTAAATTCATATACAGTATTTACCTAAGAGGAATCTGACATTTGCTAGTATATACGTATACATACAGGATCACAGCTATTGGACATTTTCAGAATATATTTATTCAAAACAAAACAAAAAAAAAACAGAATAAAGTATCAACCATGCATTTGCCTTTGAATATGACTAGAGTAATAGATGTCTATTTTTGTAGATAATACAAATGTAATGTTTTAATGGATATTGCTTTTTCTATGTTTGTGTGCAATAAATGCGTAAGGGCAACAACAATGTAAAACACCAAGCTGTAAGGCTTTCTGGGACTCCATTAACTTATTAAATGACCTACACAGTATTATCAATCAGTATATAAGGCAGTTGTTAGATGTAATGGCACAACACACACCTTTTGATTGGTCATCTGGGAACACCAAGGCAGAGGTCGCAATGGGGCTATTAAAATGATGCAACTATGACCAGCCCTTCAGATAGCAATGTAACCATGAGCAGACTGCTCAAATCATAAGGATCCATTCAAGACCAAATGTGAATATGTTGCATTCATACGCATTTGCACATAACTTGGAAATCACAGACACCCTGAGGTTCTCTCTGTGACAGTGGGGGAAAGGCTGAAACAATCAACCAGAGTCTAAAGGAATGCAGGATGTGGTTATTAGTTGAACTGTGACCAGGTTGTGCTAGCACCCAGTGCATGGAGGTTGCTGTGAATACAAGCAGTCTTGAGAGAGTTGAGAAGCTGAGGTGTGACCACTGACTTTTGACCCCTTGGCCAAACACCATGAATGTCAATTTTCTGGATTTAATCATTCTCAGAGTGAATTTTGCCTTGAAATGAACACACTGACCAGAGTTTGATTATGATCAGTGGAGAACAACCAGGAGGCAATGTGACCCTGTCCTGGCCATGAGATACACAAACCTACTCTTGACCATATTCCTTTACTTCCACAGACGCCTAAGCAGAGTAAAGGCATGCCAACAAACACTCTGAAAATATATGACCGATTTTACAGCTTATTAGTTCACCCCCTTCTAAACGTACAGTACATTTTAAACATCATTATGAATATAACACAACAAGTGATGAACCTCAACATTACCATCCCTCCTGTTCTGAGGTCTGTTGAAATGTCAGGGTTGACCCTGTAAGATTACATGGTTAGCTGTTCTGCTGTTATAGTCTAATTTGGTTAAATTATGAAGCAGGTCACAGGTCACAGGTCACCATGTTGTCAGGATCCCCACTCCTTGCATTTCCTATTTATAACATATCTAGCTACAACCTTCCTGTCGATAGGAACCTGGTCATTGTCCTTATGGTAGTGACAAGAAATGTCTAGGCCCACCCATGCCATTATAGGACTGCACATCTTTTCCTTTCCAAGCCTTATCAAAATATGTACTGCACACAGTAAATACTCACACTGCACACATTAATCAGTGTGCTTTAGGGGAATCACACAGAAACAACTCATTACTGATTACATCAAGGAAATCATGTAGGGCAGTGGTTCCCAAACTTTTTACAGTCGTAAACCCGTACTCCTTCAGACATTTAATCTCCAGCTGCGTACCCCCCCCCCCCCCCCGGTTGAAAAAAAAAGGTTTTCCTTTTCACCTTTTACTTTAATTCCGTTTTAATCCGTTTCGGCTCATTTTGTTCACCCAGAGGTAGATTGATGGCTTAAAATGAGTGAATAATATGTGCCACAAGTGACCCAAACCTTCTAAGGTTGTTGTTTGCCAGCCATCAACAGAACAGAAGACTAAAAAAAACATTATTTGCAGGCGATTGGGAAGATGAGCGAATTCATTTGACAGGCTACGGAGGTCTGTGTTGAATAGGGGGGCGTGGCCGGAGCGGAGTTCAGCACAGACGTGACATTTTCTCAGTGGTTTTGTTTTCTAATTAATGCTTGTTCATCGTTGCGATCGTTGTTGTGTTTATAAGAAAGAAATACAGCCTTGCAGGACAAAATACAGGGGAATTTGGGCGATTTTGATGCACAAAATGATGTTCCCGTCTGAAAGTTGCAATTCTGTTTCAAACGGTACATTCTGCGAATTCCGTCCGTTTTCTGTTATCGCGGAAATTTTCTCCCCGCGTACCCCCTGAACCACTTCGCGTACCCCTGGGGGTACGCGTACCCCAGTTTGGGGAACCGAACCGATGATGTAGGGAAACCTACTTCTATCTTGCTCTACTGTATAAGATAAATACACACATACCCAGTATAAGTGACAGCCCTTTCATTGTGGCGGCTGCTGTGGAAGGTTAAGGTGAGAGTGAGTAAGATAAAAGGTAATAAACACACAAATAAGACACCTTGGCCTCATTTTCAGTCTTTCAGTCAGTGGAAAAACACACCCCCACCCTTGTCCACCAGAGTGAGCATGTGAGACACTACCTGCCACTTCAGACTGACAGAGAACAACAGAGAGACACCAGTAGGCATGAAGGATGACTGGGTACAACCCTCGTGGACCTGGAGAAGATGGAGGCAGAAGAGGCTGGATGGAGGCCCAAATGGGACAGTAAGGCTCAGAACATGCTTACCCGTATTGGATTCTGCGTTGCAGTAGGCTGGGAAATGTTTGGTGCTTTTTTTACTTGTGCCACAGCCATGGTGGAGGCCACTGTAAGGTAGAGAGAAGGATGATCAAATGGCTATTACGTAACTAATGCAATAATGCAGTCATTGCGTGACTTGCACAAATATCGACACAAACTCCAGTGGGGGAAAGCTAGCATCATGTTGAAATGGACAGGACTTTCAAAGATGATTACACCGAGATGCTGAATTTCAGTTTTTTTTTTCTTCACATTATCAGTGGGTCCTTCCCTGCTTCATGAAACATAAGGTTACATAATGATGTAAAAAAGATCATGTGAGCATATCAGTTTTAATGTTTAGGATTCCAGTGTAATGTTATAATTATTACGACTATACTACTACTGATGCTAATAATAATAATAATAATAATATTGGCCCTCATTTTCGAACATTTTCTGAAGTTTCTTCTGAAATGTTTCTTACGGGCTTCGGAAAAACAACGTAAGCAAAAGACATCCGCCAAATTCATGCACGCTTGAAAATGTGGTCCTACGCAGCAGAAGTTTTCTGGGCTGTGCTCCCCCGGAAGAGTTTTCTTAAATTGAAAGCGCGTTCTCGTGCTCCTGAATTTGCATACATACACGCCCTGCCAGCTCCTTATAAGGGCACGCAACCGTAGTTACGTGTGCAGTCGGAATCGACCGAATCTACACGAAAGCAACTCGTAAACGAGTCATGTCAAAGTGGAAAGCGATCACCGTCGAGTAAACGCAGATCTAACTTCAACTATATATGTCTATGACTTGAACGGTGCAGAGATGGACTGTTGCAGGATGTAGATGTGTCCATTCTATTCCACTATAGCTATATCAACGTGATTGAGTTTAGTGCTTATTTATTTATTCACTTACATTTGCAGTGTTCGTGTACATTACATTTAGTCATTTAGCAGACACTTTTGTCCAAAGCGACGTACAAGGGATAGAACAGTCAAGCTACGAGCAATAGAGACCTAGTGTAACAATAAATACTACTTTACATAAGAAATAGAAAAACGAAATAGGAAATAAAAACGAAGTGCAGGAATGTAACTGCTATAAGTGCAAGTTAAGCACTAGTCGAAGTGCCAGTTCAGGGAGGTGCTCTCTGAAGAGTTGGGTCTTCAAAAGCTTCTTAAAGGTAGAGAGGGACGCGCCTGCTCTGGTAGTGCTAGGCAGTTCGTTCCACCAACATGGAACTACTTGAAAATTCTGGATTGCCGTACTTGCACAGACGGCAGTGCCAAACGACGCTCACTAGACGAGCGCAGCATTCCGGTGTAGTCCTTTTATTTATTTTATGACATCATGGTGCCTCGTAGAATCATGACTATAGGCCTACATGTGAAACGTAATTGTTAATGATACTTTAATCCGAGGATCTGTAGAGTTGATGTGAACGCAATCACCAACGATTTCTCACAAATTCATTAACACGGAGAGTTTTCTTAAATGCGATTCCTCAAAAAGTTTTTTAAGGAATCGCATTTGAGAAAACTCTGGCCGAGTTACGACTGCTATTTCGAGTTCGGAAAGTCTTCTGAAGTTCAGAGCAAATCCCAGATGAGAAAACTTTCATGAATGCCAAATGTTGTCCTAAATCCAATTCCTCTTAAATTCCTCTTAAATTCTTCTTAACTGCGTTCGAGAATGAGGCCCATTGTCTTGGCTTTTGACATGGAATATGTCTGCTATTGTACAGTCCAGGCACCAAAAATAAATATCAGAGAAGCAAAATATAGTCACATAATTTCACAGTTCTTTAGTCCTACTTGTTTACTTCATGATTTTGTGGCCATTCTGATGCACCAGTCTGAGTTCCCAGGTGTGTTCATCATCCTCTTTCAGATGCTGGAGGAGACTCCCCTTCTCCTCATGCAGTGGAGATGCCAGGAAAGGGCAATGTAGGGGTTTAGAGGGCCATCCATCCGTACCTCTGAGGGGTTGGTGAGTTGCCTACCAGAGCATACTGCAGTAACTCTCAGTGTTGCTTTATTTGAGGGATGTCCTTCTGAAAGATCAATGGAGATCTTGACCACTAGGGTGCACTACAGAGCAAAAGGGGTCCTTGAATATCCCTCATGCTGTGTTCGCAACTTGGTTACAGTTGTTCTGGTCAGAATTGACCGGCCTGACATAAATGTTAATAATGCTTTCTGTAAACATTTTATTTTGATCTGTTTTGTTTTAGCAATTATGTACAATTTCTACTTTTAAGCTTCCTTTTTAATGGTGTTGTACCACTCAGTTTTATTGAATTGAATTTGATGATTATTAGTATTTTGTGTATCGGTCAAAAATGAGTGTTGTGTATCATATTCATTCATGATACACTCAATTAACTGCATTAAATGTAACATCTGGCAGGTCTACCATTCTGTTTTCACTCATAAAATTCTGTATTACAGTCTTGGACATTCATTTTTTTAAAGGCCTGGTCATTTTTGAGCGAAGACAAAACAAATGTAACAATGTTTAATTATTTGTATAAAAACTTTTTTACAATTTTACTATAATGTATTTTATCCATTCATGAAGGTAGGGTGAATAATGTCATGAAGCTTCATGAGTTTAAGATGAAAGAAAAATTATTTATTTAGACTGGAATTTCAAAATTATAATTTTGAGTATTGAATATCAATTACTTCGGCTACTCTGCATTAGGTATGGACCTTATATCTCTATGGCATTAGCTTTCTGGTCTGTTCCCATAAGATGTAACAGTTACAAAAATTATACAAATGTAAATAGGAAATATGATCATAATGTTCAGTGCTTCAAAGCTTCAAAGAACACTTTTTGCGGTGTAATGAAAGGTTGTGTGTGTTCATGTTAGACCATCATTGGGTGCTATATTTGTTATTTGGATTTTTCACAATTTGCTTCATTCCTGTAGCATTTTTGGTATTCATTAGACCATTCCAGAAAAATGTATCAATTTCAAAATAAATCAACCTTCCACAAGACTGTGTGTATGTGCACCCTTTATGACATCATAAAACACCAGTATAGTAAGGACACCTTTACACCCTGTCTCTATAACAGCATGCAAGGGAATACTAAATTAAAAAACCTGCTCTTTTACAGTCAGTTCTTAATATCTTTATGCAATAAAAGAGAATAAAAACTGCCACCCTTTAGTCATTTAGTCAACCCTCAAGACAGGGTTGTTTTCATTCGTTGATTGTTTTATCCAACAGCATTCTGTACCCAGCAGCCATTGCATCGATGATTGTGTGCTTCCTCATTGCCCTGTACTACAACACCATCATTGCCCTGCCAATGACAACAGAACAGGTATCATATCCCCACCAGACTATCCAACCGATTTTCTTCTACCTGTTAATCTCTTTACATAGAGAAAATAAAAACATGTTTTACAGTAACCATGGCGTTACTGGTGCTGTACTTCAAATGGGAAATGTATGAATGCTATGGATGCTATGAATTTATGGACATGCGAATACCAAGAGTTTGCCTTCTTTGAATAAATTAACTGCATTTATAAAACAATTTCTACTCATAGAGCACTCAAAGCGCTTAACAGATGAATGCCTCAGACATCTACCCATTCATACACCGATGGCGGAGGCTACTAGTTGCCAACATGCACATCGGGAGTAGTTGGGGGTTCAGTGTCTTGCTCAAGGACACTTTGACACTTGGTGAGAACGAGTCGGGATTGAACTTGCAAAACCCAAAAAATAAATGCAGAAAGTAATACCATTTCACATCCTAGAATGACACCACAAACCTTTATATGGTATGCCTATTCCCCCCCATCCCCGTAGGTTCATTTTGAGTGTGCTCAGTGCCCCCCCCCCCATAGATTACTGCTGGTACAAACTGACCCCCCCCTTAACACATAGGCAAGCATCAATGACCACGGCACTCTGCAGTGGTGGCTGGTTTTGTGCCTGGCCTGTACTCTATGTAACCTACGTCAGAGTCATTGAATGTCAATTCTTCCACCCCTGTTCGTGAAAGGTTATTTTTATTGTTCATATAGAAACATCACCACTGTTTCCTGCACACTACTGAGTAAGCCTACCTACTGGAAGTGTACAGCACATCCGTCTCTGCTGTAGTTACGGCACATTGCATTATGCTTTATTGCTAATCCTGAGCATCCTTAAATTGTTTACCCGTTAAATGTGTGAAGTGTTATAAACGTGTTAGTGGAGACAGAGAACAGGAAAGGAGGACTGGTTTAAGGCAATTGATAGTTTAGTATATCTTATAATACTGGTGAGACTGATTTATGAGACTTATTTGGGATTGATCTCTGGAAACACTCCAAAAACCTGTTTTTGCTTTGTCATTGTGGAGTGTTGTGTGTAGACTGATGAGAAAAAGATGAATAAAATCCAATCTGAAACATAACAAAGTGTGAAAACTTGAAAGGATCTGAAAACTTTCCAAATACGCTGTACCTCATAAAGCTCATATCATGCAAATGTTTTAGTTCAAGTTGTATGTAAGTAACTGTATTGTCCACTGTAGTTTAAGATAAATAAGGACTTTATTTTCTCCCTTGTAATTGACTTCCCATCCCAAACTTATGTCTGTATTGTAAAAATAACTAAACTGGAGGCACTGCTTAATCTAGTACGTATATTCACGTGTGAGGTACAGTAACTTCTTAATCTGGTACACAGACGGACGTGTGAGGTACAGTAACAATATCAGCAGAAGCCATGTCAAACAAGGACATTGACTTCATGACTGGACACAAGCCACAACATCTGCTATGCAGGTAACATTTTCAAACATTAACTGAGTTACCATATTCTGCATGGGTGAATGCTATGATCTTCCTTCTGGCTGGAGTACCAAGCTTGCTTGCAATGTGTAGCTTTGCTTAAGTTTCTTCAAAAATCACTTCATCAAGAAGGAGCATCTGCCATCCAAATCGAAAAGTAACAGTGTGAACTGATCAGACAAATATATATGTTTCAAGAGTTTGCATATTGTACATTCTTACTGAGACAGAGTGTGTGTGAGAGAGAGAGAGAGAGAGAGAGAGAGAGAGGTTGTATGTATGTAAGTCATGTGTATATGTTGTTGTTATTGTTTGTAAAAAGCTATTCCTTCCATTGAGATGAGCCAATAAAAATGACAGAATGAGATGTAAATGTTTTGTAAATCAATGACATGAAATCAACAGAAAGAGGAGGGAAAGTGCTGTTTCATTGCTCCTGGTGAAACCCTGATAACGTAACAGAACCCATGTGTAACCATGACGTCATGGCACTTTGACTTTGGTAACACATATAATTACCCATGTCTTTGGAGTCAGAATCTGAATACATTTCACATCTGAATCTGAATCTGAATAAATGTAAAAAATAGATTTCCTTAGGAAATAACATACCATAAATATCAGACAATATTCACACATTTACATATATACATATAAATGTACTATAGTGGCTGTGTGTGTGTGTGTGTGACAGGGAGAGAGAGAGAGAGAGAGAGAGAGAGAGAGAGTGAGTGAGTGAGTGAGTGAGAGAGAGAGAAAGGGAATGGTGACATTGTTACATTGTTAATCTTAAACTGAGAACTTTGACGCCTGGAAAAAAACAAGAATACTTTTATTTCTCAGAGGGGTGCTAAACACACATGCACAGCACAGTGAATGTGGCCATAAAGACACGATGATGAATCATTAATAGCGCTGGGACAGATTCGCTGGCTCTCTTTCAGGCACTGTTGCTTTTGGAGCACTTAACAGTGCTTTGGAAAATTTTGGTTCAACCACTTTTGACACGTATGTACAATATTTTAAATGATTCACTTATATCACTATTCATACTGAGTACAATATTAAACTAATGAGCTGATCATATCACTTCTGGTTTGTTGTCTGCTCTTACTTTAAGGATTGTTCAGTTCAGGTTGTGTTAGATAGTTTGACCTTTAGTCAGATATGATTACCTTATATCATTGTTGTTCTGCAGATTGACAGAAATTTCTTCAGGACAAATGCCACTTGTGTAAGATAGGATTTTAGGTGCATATTTTCATACACATAATTCAGTTCAATTCAGGTGCGGTTTTTCATTTCAACAGAACACATTATTAATATGTCTAATCTAAGATTAGGAGGACAGCACGGGAGAAAATAATTTCCATCATTTCAATGGAATTTCCTTGGCTGTGGTGTGCTATCATGAAGTTAACCATTACATGAAATGTCTTTAAAGGGTTGCGGTGACGCCAGGCCTGAAACAACGTGTTCAAAAAAGAAATTAAATGATTGCCACCTTGCACTCTCTTCCATTCAGCTTGGCTTGGTGCTTTTCCAGCACATATAAAAAGGCTGCCTTGTGACCCCGGGGCTTGGGAAAAGAACAACGGAGAACGCCCACTTTAGGGGAGTCGAGAACATATGTGAGTTTCTCAACCAAATGGCTCCAAGCTCAAGAAGGATTCTCTTAGTAACTGGGTGACAGTCCGACTAACATGGGGGAGCAGGATGTTTCTGGACGTGATGGAGACAAGCTTGAGAGAGCCAGTTCAGCAGGGGATAGGCCTAAATGGGACAATAAGGCTCAGTATCTGCTGACCTGCATCGGCTTTGCTGTGGGCGTAGGAAATGTGTGGAGGTTCCCATACCTTTGCCAGATCTATGGAGGAGGTGAGTGAACCTGTTTAGCAACTCAGCACCTTAAATTTACTTGTAATTATGGATATTTAAATGATAATTCAGAGAATTAATAGAGGCCTAGAATCAACACAAAGTGTTAAACACTATTGTGTAATGGCATCTTTTTAACTTTGAAATTGACTGATTGACTACATCTGTGAAGAAAGATACACGTAAAAAAGACGTCAAATGAAAAAGAATGATGAATAAATGCATGGAAATATTGGACACCTATTTTCACAGTTCATTCAAAATGCATCAGTCTTTACAGTCTATCATTTTCTCAAAGTATTCAAAAAAGAACAGCATGAGCTGCAGTAAGACTAGGCTGATATGCAACTCTTATAGCTTTCATTAGTACCTGAATACTCCTAAAGTGAAAGCAGACTGGCAGTTAGTGACCATTCTCTCATGATTTTGCATTTAGTTCCATAACACTGTGTAGGAAGAGGATGGGAGCTTGCTTTGCTAACTATAGGTTAGGTTCTAGCTTTAGAATACTTGGATGCATTCCAGCATCATCTCTATGGTGATATAATAGCACTGCCCTACACTATGGCCCCTATGTGAGACTGTCAACAACTGCACCTCGTAGAAGTATTCCAATTTCCTAGTATTCATTGCTATGAAAACAGAATAAAAGGTCATGTGACATCCTTTCGCCCATCCTTATCATTCATTGGGTGTTCTTGATGAGTAGTGTGCAAATGCCTTGAGGTCATTGAGTTCACAAAAACTCATTCCCACAGTTCCTGGTCCCCTAGGCTACCTGATAGCACTAGTGTTTGAGGGGCTCCCACTTCTTTAACAGTCAATGTATAGGCCAGTAGTAACCATCAGTAACACACTTGTTTTAATGTTTTAATGCTAACATTTTAACCTCTTTTTAGTTGGAAATAGGGCAGCGGGAGGTGGCAGCTTCCATTTACTGCACCAAAGTGTTTTGTTTTTAGTTTTAATAAAGAACTGGTGCTGATATATGTCTGACTTTTATTTCTGTCTTTCATATTTCATATAACACAAATAATACATGCTTTCATAGCCAAGTGATGTGACTGTCATAAGAAATAATAAGCATGTCTCCTCATGCAGACGTCACGTATTGCATGTTAGAACTTCTGATGCACATGTGTGTCCACGCTGACCTGGTTAGCTAGCAAGTGTCTGTGCAGTACTGGATTTGAGTTGTTATCTGTGCACATGGGAGCTCAGTTCGATACATGTGTAAATTCATTCAAACTAACCTGTGTCGCTTTCCATAGGTGCGTTCCTCATCCCCTACCTGATAGCGCTGGTGTTTGAAGGTCTTCCTCTCCTCTACCTGGAGCTGGCTATCGGCCAGCGTCTTCGACTGGGGAGCATCGGAGTGTGGAACTCCATATCTCCTTACCTGGGAGGAGTGGGTGAGTGTTAGAATCAGAGTAAAGCACTCTTACCTGGGAGGAGTGGGTGAGTTTTAGAATTTTTTCTCTAAGAGGGTTGGAAACCCACCACAGACCCCCTCAACCTGAGCCCTGTCTTAGGGTATCTGTCATCTTTTTCAGTTTTCTATCTGTACCATATTAGTAGAATGTTTGTTAAAACTAGGCTGTAACATAGATATCTGATAATCTATCTGATAAAATCAATATTGTTCTATTTATTAGCAATGCATTTTCATATTGTGTTATATCTTCATGCTCCAAGAGTTATTAATGAAAATGAGTATGTTAACGCTGGCAGGTGTGTCTTCCATGATGGTGTCCTTCTTGGTGTCTGTGTTTTATAACACTCTTCTGGCCTGGGTCCTCTGGTACTTCTTCCACTCCTTTCAGGACCCCCTGCCCTGGAGTCAGTGTCCCGTCAATGAAAACCTCACAGGTAGAACAAACACGACCAAGCATCAGGACTCAGAACAGAGCTCGTTTTTACCACTTGTTGTGTAGCACAAGGCTGTGTTATTTGATTCACAGAAAGTACCTTGCTGGGCTAAAAACATCAGCTATAAAGTGCTGTAAATATTGAGCATGTTACAAAGAAGTCCATGCAAACTTTACAAAAATCCCATAAACCTACTTTAAATACAACTTGTTTTGCTTTACTGAGCAGTAATTATTAATGACACACAATTTCCTTGTGAAATTGACTCAAATTCCTGGTTTGAAAACACTGGCAAAAATATACATGCTGATATACATAGCAGAATCTTATCTTTTCAATTGCTAATAAAAAATTCGACTTTTTTAGCTGTAGCCACACAAAAACTGTCAAAGAAACATGCCACATACATAGAAGAAGGATTATTACATAACAAGATAATATGTAATATAATATTCTGTTTATATTCAAGGCTATGTAGAGGAGTGTGTGAAAAGCACCTCTGTAAACTACTTCTGGTACCGTGAGACCCTGAACATCTCACCTAACATTGAGACCAATGGATCGCTCCACTGGTGGATCATCGTGTGTCTTGGAACTGCGTGGCTCGTCGTCTACATTTGTTTCATCCGAGGAATTGAGACCATTGGAAAGGTTGGTACCATATCATCTTTAACATTTGAACAGAAGAAGTGATTTGAATACGTGTCAATTTGCACACATTTGTTATGTTGAGACACAGAACACTGGTGTGTTCTTTCCCTTTACCTGTCACAATACAGTGTTAGGTAAAAAATACTGTTTAGTCCTTGAACAAATTAGACTTAAGTGAGGGGCAGCCCATAGTATATTTTGATGAGTGGAACTGTCTACCCAAGCTAAAGTGCATGTCGCAATTACTGAACATTAATAAGGTATGGTCCAATCATTGTGATTGGCTGATTGCCACACCCACTAATTAGTCAACCCATTTATTGCACCCTGCTTTACTTGATTGCACCCTGCTTTGTGTCAATGAAATAAGCAAATATACGTAGGTATCCCTGCCTATTCTCAGTGCATGGTTGCTGATGCCCAAAGCCCATGCACGTTGCTCGTCGCACTAGTCAAATTAGGGCCCCAGAACTCCTTTTCCTCTTATTCACAATGAGTCGATGCCCAATGCTTCTGCAGCTAAACAGCTGAACAGTACCAAGACCTTGATACCCAGGGAGCAAACACACTGATAAAACATGCATATGAGCACAATACTTTAGGTAGCTTTGAATACAAGTGTCAAATTACTAAATGACTAAAGATAAAGGCAATGCAAGCAGATGGTGCTGTTTGAGTCCAGGTCATTTTAGTCATACTCACTATGTTTCACACACGTTTGTTTTCTAGGCAGTGTATTTCACAGCCACATTCCCCTACCTGGTGCTGACCATCTTCCTGATTCGAGCGCTAAGTCTCCCAGGAGCTACAGATGGCCTCATTTACCTGTTCACACCTAAGGTGGGGAGATCTCCAATGATTCTGCTGTCACCACAGACCTCAGATCAGTGACTGTTGTTGCAAACAATGATCAGACATAAATAGACTATAGGGCAGACTTTAGAAAAGGTCCTAGTCATATTGGTTGAATTTATTTGCACATAGCATATAAGTTTTTGCTATAGTTATAGTTTTTAACTATATGACTATGCCTATTTTGACTAATAATATTACTATTATGCAATGAATTATACAAAAGTTGTTCAAAACAGTGCAATTCGGGATAAATAAATTGAGGTTCGGGCCAGGTAAAAAGTCTGTGCTATCCCTATGTTTTTGTCTGTTTCCAAAGTGGGAACTGCTGAAAAATCCTCAGATGTGGCTTGATGCCTCGACTCAAATCTTCTTCTCTCTCTCTGTGGCCTTTGGAGGCCTCATCGCCTTCTCCAGCTACAACCCTCTGGAGTAAGACAACACAACCGCTCTGTCCAACAAACATGCATCTTACCATGACATACTAACCTGCACTGTGTTTATGAGCACATACCTTTCCTTTTCCGTTCATAGAACGAGAGATAAAAATGAGAGATATGCCACTGAGGTGACACTATACACAGATTATATAGGTTCTGATGGTTGCAGTGTTTGCAAACACCAACCACAACTTCATCTAAATGAAATACCAACATCATAGTAGTTGTGTCTTGCCAGCTGTAGAATCTAAACAATATGGAGCAAATGGACTAATAACCAAATTACCTCCTGATTCTATTTTCTACTTCTACTTACAATACCTTATGACAAAGTCAGGAAGCCATGACTGACAAACAAATTCTACCACGTAAAGTAAAGCCACTGGTCCTGATCATTGATTTCCACTGAGCCATTGTGAGCATATATGTTTGGGTTAATAACATTTAGTCACATTTGGTAACAAGGCATAAAAATCAATGGGTTCTCATACTTGTTGCGTATTTCAGCAATGACTGTGAGGTGGATGCTGTTATTGTGGGGTGCGTAAACAGCGCCACCTCAATCTATGCCTCCATTCCAATATTCGCCATCCTGGGCTTCAAGGCAACCTCAAACTACAACTCCTGTGTGGAGAGGTATGTGAAATAAATACAAACTCTCCCCTCTAAACTGACTTGACATCTCTTATGTTACTGTTAAATATTGTCTGTTGATAAACTGTGTTCATAGTTCTGTGTTGAAATACTTCATTGTTCTTGCAGTAACATCCTGGCCCTGACCAATGCATTTGAAATTGGTGACAGCAACATAACTCACACAAACTACGATGACTGGTTTACCTATTTAAACAGAACTGATCCTGTAACAGTGTCACAGTTGGACTTGAAGGAGTGCGACCTCCAAACATTTCTGGATCAGGTATTTCCCATCTCACAGAGGTGTTGACATATAGTACTTACAATCCACAAATTAATGACCAGGGACAGTGCTATCACAGTGTGTACTTGATAAGTTATATTGTTATATTGTATAATTGAGTTTGATACATAGATCCTAAACAGAATAATCATATAGTAATCAGGTTATTACTGATACATCATAAATGTTACTGCCTTTTGGTTAAATTGGACAAAATATAATGTGCGATGTATCCATACATACATAAAATCATGTAAGTACAAAGTATGATAGTCCTTCATATTCTTTCACTATTCTTTTGTCCTTTCTTACCCAGAGTGCATCAGGAACAGGTTTGGCCTTCATAGTGTTCACTGAGGCTGTGATCAAGATGCCGGGCTCTCAGGTGTGGTCTGTGCTCTTCTTCGTCATGCTCTTCAGCCTGGGGCTCTCGTCCATGTTTGGCAACCTGGAAGGAGTCCTCACGCCTCTGCTCGACCTCAACATGGTCCCCAAGTGGATGCCCAGAGAGCTCTTCAGTGGTACACACTACAAAAGCCTACTTGAAGACTTGTGGCCAAATAAAAAAAAAAACATCTTGAGGCCATGAAGTGAAATAACTATCAGTCTTTTGTTCTTTTATGATAAATTACATACATTAAATGACAAACCATCCATTTTCCTGTAAATTTCTCCCAAAAAAAGTACCAAAAGTACCTATGGATGTACTGCGAGTCTATCGCTCTCCTTCTCTAACCTCTGACCCTCACTGTCTCTCTCTCTCTCGCTCTCTAGCGCTGATATGCCTGGTGTGTTTCCTCATGGCTCTGATCTTCACCATGGGCTCGGGGAACTACTGGTTGGAGATCTTTAACACCTACGTTGGATCTGTGCCTTTCCTCGTCATCGCCTTGTTTGAGCTCATTGGCATTGTGTTTTTCTATGGAACTGAAAGGTATATACAGTGCGGTTTCTAGTTAAATGCTACATTCACTACAGTCACTGCTTGCATGTGTTTATTTGTGTTTATGCATCAAAGAGAGGACCCTTCGCTTCAACAAAGCAAAATAGTTCTTATGCAACACAAACACCTTTCATACAAGTCTGGTATTATGCGTACCGCCATGTTGTAGGTTTTGTAAAGAGATTGAGTTCATGACTGGGCGGCGTCCTAACCTGTTCTGGAAGGTGTGCTGGATGGGCATCAGTCCTCTGCTGCTGCTGGTCGTCTTTCTGGCCTACATTGTAGTTCAGGTCCAAACCACCCCCACATACCCCGCCTGGAACCCAGACTATGTAAGTGTAATCAGAGCAATCTACAGCACATGTATTTATCTGACAGATCATTCATTCGCAGTGGTCTAGATTACATCTATAAAAGCAATCCACTATTACCCCATATGACTCACATACACTGAACACTGTGTTATATTAAGTTAATATTTGTTACTAGTAAAAGCTATATTATGGCGAGTACAAGTCATTGGATTGTATGGTAAATCGGTTTGCCTGAGTGATCCATGCATCAGTTCTTCTGATTGATTTTCAAAAGATGAAATAAGTAGCCTCATATAAGTTGTTTTACTGAGGTGTAAGTCAATGTTACTATACACACACAGTGTAAAGCATTCACTTTGCTTTCTCATACTAATAATGGTTTTAGGTGAACTTTCCTCGAACAGAGGTGCAGCCGTATCCAGACTGGGTGTTTGCTATCTGCGTTCTCCTAGCAACGGTGCCTGTCTTGCCCATACCCATTGTCGCCCTCTACAGGCTGACACAACCCATCACAACAAGGCAACCTGCAAATGACAATACCACAGCCTTCAGTGAACGACAGATACGTCCCTGATATATACATATGGATCCTCAAAGAAAACTATTATCTTTATTTATATACTGCTGCTGCTGTAGTTTCCAGATTTCTTTTTTCATCATAAAAAGGTTTCAGTTAGCGAATAGTTGTATCACTTAGAGGAACAAACTCGGAACTGACTAAAATTAGGGAAAGATTGTGTTCCTATATAGGTTAATCTAAATAGATATACATTGTGCACCTTTAGGTAATCTATTTACATATAGATTGTATTCCTATATAGGTAATCTATATATATATAGATTTTAGGAGCAGCACAGATTTCACTTCTGTAAACTGCTCCATGTTAAGGTTCAGTTTGAACTTTCTGTCCTAGGTATTTCTATTTACAAAATGTATATATTTATTTATTTATACATTTATAATAGCTGAATACGTTATATATTCTTTAGTAAATGTGTTCCCATCATAGTACTGTAAGAGTGGATGTTGCTTACAGGAAATAATTTGACATTGTGTCCCAGCTGACTTGAACACCCTTTGTAATTGTTGCTCATGAGGCAGAATTGGAATGAACTGAAACAAAATGAACCAATTAAAATGTGATGGAATGCAGACACGCTGTGGGCCTTCAGTCAATTGGTTGCCTGGTTCTCTTCACTCTGTCTCCACTGACCTCTGGCTCCAAATCCAACGGGAAAGTCTAACATGAAAGTTAGAGGAAGGAAAAAAATGAAGCCCCTTTAGCAGTATGTTTAAGCATTTTTCAGATATAAAGATTCAATTCAATTTTATTTATATATCGCCAAAACAATAAAATTGTCTCAAGGCGCTTTACAGAGCCCAGCGCCTGGACCCCCTTATAGCAAGCACAATGGCAACAGGGGCAAGGAAAAACTCCCTGTTAATCAGGAAGGAACCTTAAGCAGAACCATGGCACATAAGGGGGGACCCATCTGCTTGAGGTCGGCCAGGTGGAGATAGGAAGGGGGGGTGATGTGGCAGAAGGGGAAAGGGAAACAACAAGTAGTAGATGTACACAGCATGCATTTTGTAGATGTACATAATATATATACAAACGTCACATGATATATACATGATACATACAAAAAAAGCTCAGTGGGTATACAGTGTGCTCACAGGTTACTGTTACAGGGGTAAAAAGAGTAGGAACAGAAAAAACATGTCGGTAGTGGCAATAATATATATTGTATATAAATGCTAACATAGGGTAACCCAAGCAAACTACAGCTCATGTATTTATCTAACAAGTCATTGGATTGTATGCTAAAATTGCCATGAGTGTCTGCGATGAGTGTCTGCAGTAAGATTTCTTCTGCTTGATTTTCAAAAGATTAAATAAGTAGCCTCATATAAGTTGTGTTACTGAACTGTAAGTCAATGCTACTCATGTTTGTACACACACAGTGTAAAGCATTCACTAATAATGGTTTTGTGAACTTTCCTTGGACAGAGGTGCAGCCGTATCCAGACTGGGTGTTTGTTATCTGTGTTCTCCTAGCAACGGTGCCTGTCTTGCCCATACCCATTGTCGCCCTCTACAGGCTGACACAACCCATCACAACAAGGCAACCTGCAAATGACAATACCAGAGCCTTCAGTGAATGACAGATACGTCCCTGATATATACATATGGATCCTCAAAGAAAACTATTATCTTTATTTAATAACTGCTGCTGCTGTAGCTTCCAGATTAAAAAAAAAAAAAGGTTTCAGTTAGCGAACAGGAACAAACTCGGAACTGACTCAAATTAGGGAAAGATTGTGTTCCTATATAGGTTAATCTAAATAGATATACATTGTGTACCTATATAGGTAATCTATTTACATATAGATTGTATTCCTATATAGCTAATCTATATAGATACTAATCTATATAGATATAGATTTTAAGAAAGGCACAGATTTCACTTCTGTAAACTGCTCCATGTTAAGGTTCAGTTTTTGACTTTCTGTACTAGGCATTTCTATTTAAAAAATATATTTATTTATTTATTTATTTATACATTCATAATAGCTGAATATGTTATATATTCTGTGGTAAATGTGTTCCCATCATAGTACTGTAAGAGTGGATGTTGCTTACGTGGAATAATTTGACATTGTGTTCCAGCTGACTTAAACACCATTTGTAATTGTTGCTGCTCATGAGGCAGAACTGGAATGAACTGAAACAAAATGAACCAATTAAAATGTGATGGATTACTCTGGGAAATGCAGACACGCTGTGGTTCTCAGTCAATTGGTTGCCTGGTTCTCTTCACTCTATCTCCACTGACCTCTGGCTCCAAATCCAACGGGCAAATCTCACATGAAAGTGAGAGGAAGGAGAAACTGAATCCCCTTTAGCATCGAGCCACCACCGGCCGAGACCAAACCACAGCCTAGAGAAGGCACAGTATGTCTACACGAGTCATTATGAGCTTTATTCATGAATTGCAGGCCTTCTTTGATCTCGTCATAGCAGAGTAGCTTCTGTCCTGGAACACAAATAAAACAGTACAACCAGGTTATACACGAAAAGATAAGGATTGAATGAGAGAAGGGAGACCAACCACATGCCAGTTCACAAGCTCTTCATAATATTGATACAGCACAATAGAGGGTTCATTTATAATCCATCTTAATCATTAATCATTAATCAATAAATCATCCCTCCCTGTCAGGCTCAGTGCATCACTGGTGTTCTATGTCTAACTTCCCACCAATAAAATGTCAGAAGAGAGTATCTCTGTAATGCTGTTATACTGGTCAGTGAAACTAGTTTGCAGAGGCTGGCAGGGACATGTTGAATCATATACAGTATGTCTATGCATTTTTTCAGATATAAAGATGATATATTGTACTGTTAAGTAACTGAACATTTTTCAATTATATATGTGTGGAAATTCTGCATATTTTCAAGACACTCTAACTCTAAAATTGATTAAATAACTTCAATTAACATGAAAAGAAGAAAAGAAAATCTCTCTCTGTCTCTCTCTCACACACACACACACACACACACACACACACACACACACACACACACACACACACACACACACACACACACACACACGCACACACAGAAACCGCCACCACCATCCAACAGATCTAGGTGGATCCTGAAAGCTTATGTCATTTCACTTATATGAGGAAAACAAATGGATAAAATGTTGATGACACAAGAGTAAAGCACATCATAAAACTGAGGGCAAGAGAGACAAGATGAAGAAGAACTGAAAGTTGTATGCCTTCTCTGCTCCTGTTTTTAAATTGACCCACATCAGATAATGAATGAATCACAACACTATTGGTTATGGTTTGTCAATCAGGTTTTTATCTGCATGTCATTGGACTGTGTTTAAATGCACTATATTACACCTGTTAAAAGTCCTCAACCCTGGTCCTGGCATTATCAGCTGTGATGTATGGACATCAACTTCACCTGCCCATAAAACATCTTAGGGAGTTCCTGGGAGCTGAGTACTTGCTGGAACAGAGTTACTGATTGAGACAAAAACAAACAAACAAAAAGAATGAGGAAGCGGTTAGCCTACCCCCTCACACACTCTTACCAATCTGATCCTAAAAACTATAAAAACCTGCCATGTCAAACCCTCAAAGCAAGACAGCATACCCTCAGAGAGAGAGAGAGAGAGAGAGAGAGATAGACTTGAGCGGGCATCACCACCACTGACCAGACCCTGTGTAAGAGACCTGAGAGGGCATCAGCTAAACTCACTCCACACCACAGAGAGGTTCACCTCAGCCACTCAGCCACACACAGGATACAAGCTCCATAGCAGGAGTGGGAGTACAGCTCAGGATGGCAGAGAGCGCAGGGGAGAAGCCTGCTGATGAGAGACCCAAATGGGATAATAAAGTCCAGTACATGCTGACCTGCATTGGCTTTGCTGTGGGCCTGGGCAACGTGTGGAGATTCCCATACCTCTGTCAGATCTATGGAGGAGGTGAGAGAGCTTTTATATGAGGTGTATTGAACATTAAAACTCAATATACACGCTGAATAGTGACAAATAATGAATCTCTAATCAGTGAAAAGTTATTATTTTATTCTATCATGAATGATTGTTGTACATTTTGACAGAGAGTAGCATATGATTAGGCAAACCTGAAGATGAATTGTTCTGATTATATTTGGTTACAGTTATTTTTTGGCTTTCTTTGGTTTGAGAGATTTGGCAAGTTTACAAGTTGTTCTGGAATGTTACTGTTACATCAACTATCCAGTCTCAAAATGAACAGTTTTTTAACTAACCTCTTTTAACTGGTATGAAGAGACAATTGTGGCATTGTGGAGCGATTAATGTGTAAACTAACTGAAACGAACATCCATGACCTTTCCATAGGTGCGTTCCTCATCCCCTACCTGATAGCGCTGGTGTTTGAAGGTCTTCCTCTCCTCTACCTGGAGCTGGCTATCGGCCAGCGTCTCCGACTGGGGAGCATCGGAGTGTGGAACTCCATATCTCCTTACCTGGGAGGAGTGGGTGAGTGTTAGAATCAGAGTAAAGCACTCTTACCTGGGAGGAGTGGGTGAGTGTTAGAATCAGAGTAAAGCACTCTTACCTGGGCGGAGTGGGTTAGTGTTAGAATCAGAGTAAAGCACTCTTACCTGGGAGGAGTGGGTGAGTGTTAGAATCAGAGTTAAGCACTCTTACCTGGGAGGAGTGGGTGAGTGTTAGAATCAGAGTTAAGCACTCTTACCTGGGAGGAGGTAAGAGTGCTTTAAGAGTGCTCCAGTCATTCACCTAACCTGTCCGTGAGGCACAGCAAACATCAGTGAGATACTTATGGTTTATGTGAAGGCTGTGACAACACAATAAAGTTCTATTTTCATTTTCTATGTTATTTACTCCTTATTTGTTCTGTTTAATGTGCCCTGTGTCAAACATCTCATGTTTTGCTTGAGGAGTGTTAGGTGAACTGAGTTCATAAATTCAGATTTGATTGATTTTGACAGCTTTAGACTGACTCTAGATGAGCAGACTCCTTGTCACAACCAAGCAACGTTTCTGAATGTTGTCAAACTGTGTGGACAGGTATGGCTTCCATGATAGTGTCCTTCCTGGTGGGTGTGTACTACAACACCATCCTGGCCTGGGTTCTCTGGTACCTTTTCCATTCCTTCCAAAACCCTCTGCCTTGGAGTGAATGCCCCGTCAACGACGACCGCACAGGTACCTCGGCACAACCCAACGGATTGTTATTTAAAACTCCTGAACAAGGGCTCAGAGCAAGGAAGTCATCTTAAGTAAAGTGCATTTTGCCGTGAGATCCTTTGTTACAAATTGCACTTCGTGTCTATACAATCTACACAGCTGTTTTATCTTAATTTAAGCTCAACAGGAAACTGTAATAAAATGAAATACTATCATGTGTATATCACATTTTTTTTTTACAATTATCCTTTTTTTAAATAAGGGATTTAAGTCTTTTTTTTAGAAGAAAGTAAACTGTGCAGATTTTCGAACGTGCTGTCTCCTAAAAACAGTGCTGACTTTCCATCAGTTGTTCCAGCTCTGAAGTTTGTTCTCTCCAGCTGTACTTCCTACAGAACTATCCAACAAACCCACAAGTTCCTGATCTCTGAGGTCAGAACCACCTGAGCTGTTTGCTCTGTCTGTGTACACTAGGCTACGTGCAGGAGTGTGTGGACAGCACGCCCGTCAACTACTTCTGGTATCGGCAGACGCTGAACGTGACGGCCAACATCGAGACCAGCGGGTCCCTGCAGTGGTGGCTGGTGTTGTGTTTGGCAACGGCCTGGTGCATAGTCTACATCTGCTTCATAAAAGGGATCGAAACCATCGGCAAGGCACGCATTGTTTTCATATTATCAGTTTTTATTATGAGCTTTGCTTCTGTAAAAGAAGGAGTATAATTTTGTTCTGCTTTTCTTGTCATTGCGGAGTGTAGTAAAGCTAAGAATCATTATCACTGTAATAATAATGACCTACTTATGTGCATAGCTCTGTCCTGGCAGGAACTCAAGGCGCACAACATCATAAAAATATTTGCACAGTCATAAACCAAAATATATAAAGTATGATATAAAGGTTCTTGTCCTCGTGTTACACATTGCTTTGCTGCATAGTCCAACACCGAAAGGGCTAATCCAGTTTATACATTAATCCACTTTACCCAGGCAGTGTATGTAACAGCCACATTCCCATACCTGGTGTTGACCATCTTCATTGTCCGAGCTCTGACACTTCCTGGTGCAACGGACGGTATCCTCTACCTCTTCACTCCAGAGGTGGGTGCTTCATTCAGAAAGTGCTCATCCCAGCTAGGCCATATGCTGCAAAGAGAGGACAGGAGAAGAAAAGGAGTTGACAGCATGTCATATAGTTCCTCTGTGGCCATGAAAAACAAAAAGCATTAAAATCTCTACCTGCAGTATAATACCGATACACTCGGCAATATAACTGTGAATATGTGTTGACAGTTAACTATCTTTTATTATTATTAATGTATTATTAATCTGTAAGGTCTTATTATTTCTTCTAATTCCGCTTTCAATTACAGTTTTATCCAGAGGCTGTTTAAACCAGCCCATGCACAGCATTCTAAGCCCCTAACACACATCCTCTGTTTTTCCCCCATCCTCAGTGGGAGATCCTGATGAAGCCCCAGGTGTGGCTGGACGCCGCCACTCAGATTTTCTTCTCTCTGTCCCTGGCCTTCGGTGGCCTCATAGCCTTCTCCAGCTACAACCCACAGAAGTAAACACGCCATTTCATCTGATTCAGACTGAATTTAGCCCTGTTATTATCAATCAAAAATTGAATTGCGTTGTATCATAAAAACCTCAGAAAGAAATGTATTCACCCATCATTTTGGCATACCCTGTGCATCAGCTGATAGCTGCAAGTCAACACAAAGGCTGATTGAACAAGCATCTATTAAACACTCCACTATAATTCACTATTAGACACTCTATTATTAAACAAAAAACACAACGCTTCACCTGTATGAACATCCTAACCACGTGTCTTGTATCTTCTAGGAATGACTGTGAGAGGGATGCTGTTATTGTGGGGTGCATTAATAGCGCTACCTCAATCTATGCCTCCATTCCAATATTCGCCATCCTGGGCTTCAAGGCAACCTCAAACTACAACTCCTGTCTGGAGAGGTACATTAAGAATATCTACAAAACATTAATATATATGTATTGCTAAAGAGGGATATATTACCGCATTAAGGACAGACATGTGGTATCACACTGGCGAAGGTGCAAATGGAATTCAACTTACAAGACACGAAATATTTTAGATTGCTCTAAGTAAATTCTTGTTTTGAGTTATAGCTCTGTTGGTGTTCTGCCCTCCATTTCCCTACAGCAACATCTTGTCCCTCACCAATTCCTTTGATGTTGGAGATCAGAACATAACCATAGAGAACTACAACAGTTGGCTGGACAGCCTGAACAGAACTGACTCAGTCTCTGTCGCCAGGCTGAACCTGACAAAATGCAACCTCCAGACATTCCTGGATCAGGTATTAAAGGACAACTTCATCAAGGCTATACTGAGAGCACAACCAGATCTGTGGATATGCCACAAAAGAAGAATACATACATAGACTTGGACCTGGATATGGATGTAAACGTGGCCAGTTGTAGAATTTTTGTTTTTGTTTTATAAAATTTCAATTTGGATGAGGAGGTGAGGAGATGAAAAAAAAAAAAAACTACAAGACATCTTACAATGATAACAATTGTATGTATTTTACCATCCTATACTTACCCAGAGTGCATCAGGGACAGGTCTGGCCTTCATCGTGTTCACGGAGGCCGTGATTTCGATGCCGGGCTCTCAGGTGTGGGCTGTGCTCTTCTTCATCATGCTCTTCAGCCTGGGGCTCTCCTCCATGTTTGGGAACCTGGAAGGGGTTCTTGCCCCTCTGCGTGACCTCAAGGTGGTGCCCAAGTGGATGCCACCTCAACTCTTCACAGGTGTGCAAAAGCGCTACAGAAGTGAAATGTGTCAAAATGTAAATATTTATAACATACCTAAATATTTGATATCATATATGCACTGTATATATATATATATGGCCTCATATGTCCTCTCAGCTTGTCAGGGCATATGAGTTGTTTATCCTTCAACTTAAATCAACACATTTCCATAAATTGGTCTATTTATTCTCCCTAAGCATTTATCGCTCTGCTGTCATTCCTGGTGGGTCTGGTCTTCACCATGGGCTCAGGGAACTACTGGCTGGAGATCTTCAACAACTATGTGGGCTCAGTCTCCCTGCTCATCATCGCCTTCTTTGAGCTCGTTGGTGTCATTGGCTTTCGTGGAATTAGACAGTACGTACAGTCTCTCTCCACTGACGGAAGTTGCATTTCCCTCAGTTCAGTATGGCAGAATAGGTTTTCTTAGCCCCTCCCTTGGGGACTGTGTGTGTGTACACAATAATACACAATCACTTACACGCAAGTATAACAATTTTTTTATTTAAATGTTTTGCTCTACAGGTTCGGTGATGATATTGAGTTCATGACTGGGCGGCGTCCTAACCTGTTCTGGAAGGCGTGCTGGCTGGTCATCAGTCCTCTGCTGCTGCTGGTCGTCTTTCTGGCCTACATCGTAGTTCAGGTCCAAACCACCCCCACATACCCCGCCTGGAACCCAGACTATGTAAGTGTCCTCTTAACATTTACATTTAAATCTATCCACTCCAACCAACTACAACCATGATCTCTGTTATGTAAGACAGCTGTGCACAATTAAAGTATATAGTGCTAAAACAATCCCAAGTGCTACATACGATGCAAAGATAATCATTAACCTACCACTATTTTCCATAGCCAACTTTATGAGCAAAACAAGTAACATTCAATACGTCAGAATTTGAAAACACATTGCGTTCCACAATAAGGCCCTGTATCAGATTATGTTTGACAATGGCACATGATAATATATTATTATTGTATATTTTTCATCCAGGTTGACTTCCCCCAGACAGAGGTGCAGCCCTACCCCACCTGGGTGTTCGTCATCTGTGTTCTCCTGGTGGCGATTCCGGTGGCACCCATACCCATAGTGGCCTTATACAAATGCATCTCCAATTTATTCAGAACCACGGAAACAGACGTCCAAAACAGACCATCAAATCCATACTGCAATGAAGGCTTTGACAAGGACACATAGACAGCACTGGGCACATGTGTGATCAAATCCTAAGAGATACTGATTTAACAAAGAGAGCTGTTAACTGGTTCTCTGGTAACTTCTGTGATCGGGGGGGGGGGGGGGGGGGGGGGGGGTACATGGGCAGATTAGCACATTCTTCTGTACATAACGAAAAGTAATTGTAAATAATTCTATGTATTACACAGGTAAAGCAATTTCTACATTTCCGCTATATTTGAAATGTTCAACAGAGTGAAAATACTTTAATATTTGTGTATACAACATATATTATTCATAAACATCTGCCTTTGTAGCACAAATGTACTCTTACTTCATTTGTACGCAAGTTTTTTTTTATTTCTCTTTTAGAAATGAAAGTGCATAGAACATGGAAAAACAGCAGCCATTTTTGTAACAATGTTTAAATATTTAACTTTAGTAAACATTTTATCAACATCTAGTATCAGACCTCTCACTTATATACTGGTTCTTCTTTGTTGTTGTCCTTGATGTCATCAGAGAAGTGATCAAATGTTTTTGTAACTGAGGTAGCTTAGCATTTTCAGCTAATGCAGTGAGATTGTTTGTCTGCAGGACGGGTAAACAACTTAAGCCGCAGTTTAACTGGTAACTTAGCTTAGGAGATAAGCTCTACTAACAATGAAAACGGACACTGAGACAGGGAGAGGAGAGGAGAAAGATGTTTTCGACCTTTCACTCTATATTTTAATGGAGGAGTTTTACGAGAAAACCCATATCGCCTATTCAGTTTTATATCAATGTAATGAGGGCTTTGCGTGACCATAGGGCTTGTGAAATGTGTTTAGTCAGGTTTTTTTCATCCCATTAAAGTTATAATCACACAAAGAAGGGGCGGTTGCATCTCTGTGGACACAATGGTTTCCACATAAATGTCACAATATTTGCCGATTAACAGAGAGCGTGTGGGTATTACAGTTTTAACGAAAGGTGAAGACACAAATACATCCTCCTCAAATGCTTAAAAACATGTCAAATAATCATCCAGGGCTTGGCCGCAGCGGTCACTGTTATTCATCGGCTAGTTTTAGGGTGACAGGGTCTAAAACCACATTAAGCAACAACCAGGCATTAGCCTACATCCATAAGGAATCTACAACCAGGCATTAGCCTACATCCATAAGGAACCTACAACCAGGCATTAGCCTACATCCATAAGGAACCTACAACCAGGCTGCAACAAGGCATCAGAACCACACCCATGTTTAACCTTCATCTAAGTCCTAATGGGTAACACATCCACTGAAGTTCTTAAAGAGCACAGATTCAGGCTTTGGCTGTAACTGTAAGTAAGTAACTAAGCAACCCCTTCTGCTTTGAACCATGCCACAGACGGTCTAAGACCTATACCCATCTCACGACCATACAACAATATTTCAATTATTCTGTAAGTCAAAGTAGCAAGACAGCTGTACGCCTACGCCAAGGGTGTTTCAGTTTGCTCTCCATCGTCCACCTGTGGCAGGTCAGAGGTCAGCTGATGCCTCAGGCTCTGATGGCCTTGAAGTCAGGGGGCACTCTAGGGGTGGCCGCCTGACGAACCCGTGCCAGCCTCATTCCACTCAGGGTTCTCTGAAGACGCCATTTTCCTGGCCAGGGGACAAAACAGAAAGGTTGAGGAAATCTAGCAACCCTAGTGCATAAAAAATATTTATAAAAAAAATAATATATATAAATATAAGTACGTTTATTTAACTATTGACGTTTTTCAAAAGAAACCAATGTCAAAAGGCATATTGGCCTTCTTCAGGGTGAAACTTGTCCAACAAACAAGAGTGGTTTAAAAGTAGGGGGT